>NC_084552.2:49562832-49862832 GCF_033978685.3 Nerophis lumbriciformis
CATCCATCCATTTTCTACCACTTATTCCCTTTGGGGTCGCGGGGGGCGCTGGAGCCTAATATATATATATATATATATATATATATATATATATATATATATATATATATATATATATATATATATGAAATACTTGACTTGGTGAATTCTAGCTGTAAATATACTCCTCCCCTTTTAGCCACGCCCACAACCACGCCCCCGTCCCACCACGACCACGCCCACCCCCTCCCCCCACCTCCCGAAATCGGAGGTCTCAAGGTTGGCAAGTATGCTTTAAATAAAGCGGTCTGCACCACTTGTAAATTGCACACGCAGTCTCAGTAGATCACATGCAACACGCCCACTCATAGTATAAACTGCACACGCTGTTTAGTGCGAGGTATTTAGATCCCAGTAAATCTGGCCCTAAGAAAAAAAACACATTCAACTTCTCAAAAAAAAAAATATGGCTCTTAAGCAGCAGACAATATGAGTATACAACATATTTATTGTGCCAAGAAAGTATATTGTTTGGCTATATTACAATTTTACATTTTTTTTAATTTTTTTTTATAAAACTTGATTATACTGTGTATGAGTACTTTTTGAGCACATTCAACAATACTGTGATAATAATGATAACCGTGATATGAAATCTTAATATTGTTACATCCCTATTTTACATACAGTGCAGATATTTGCTTGCATTAGAAACCCCCACCGTCAAACAGTGCAGCTGCCTCACAGCTCTCCCATCACATGCCCAGGAGGCCCGAGCGTATAAAAATAGTTATGGCCACAAAGGCGGACAAGACGAGCTATTGCGAGGCAAACTCGCTATTAAACAAACATCCTTTTGTGTGCCCCTCTATTCATATTTAACTCTTTATTCGTGGGTGCACGTGAGGCTATCTCTGTTTGTTCATGAGGTGTGACATCTCATTTGCCAGCGTTGCAAACGGTAAATTTAACTGCAGCTTAATAAAAGCCTGCACGTTTCTAGCAGGTTGGAACCTTCGGTGCTGTGGACAAGAGCGCTGGTGTAGACAAGACAGTGGCCAGATTTTTACAACACACACACATTTTGGCTCTCGTCACGTTCGGTTAGCACAGGCTGTTGTATTTACATCTTGACTGGCTCCCCCTCAACGCACTTAACTGCAGGGGCAGTTCTCCCAGAGTAAAAGTCGAATATTTCAGTAAGAAAAACTGCAGTGTGAGTGAAAAACTGGCAGGTATTAGTCACATTTTCAATAGTAGTCCAAAAAACAGTTGACTGGATGGTGTGCAGTGACGGCGAATAGGATGCTGACGCGTAGTGGAGGAGGGCTGACGCTCATGTGGAGGAGAGAGATGATATGAAATGAAAAATGAGTCCCAAAGGCAAGGAGGGGGTGGAGGGTTTGAGCTCAGTGCAGGGTGTCAGGAAGGATATGGGAGCTGAGCAGTGTGCACCGTGAAGGACCATCTTTGCCATTAGCCTTTAGCGCTCGTGACTCAAATACCTCCGGGTCACTTCCACAGCACCTGCTGGAGCAGCTCAATAATCCTGCCAGGTGCAAAAACAGAAAGCTTTTTTTCGCCTTTGCCATCAGGACGTCATTACAGTGGGAATGACATAAAAGACAGATTTTGTCATCTGGATTTCGACTTTTTAATGCGCTGGTTTTAAACTTTTGATGAACTGATGGAACAGCCCGTTTGATTTTAAAGACGGTTTTCAATCAATATTTTTCTTCTTTTCATTCTGTTCCTTCTTTTTACATTGTGATACTCTATATCAGGGGTGTCCAAAGTGTGGCCCGGGGGCCAATTGGGGCCCGCAGCTTGCTTTTTATTGGCCAGCGACACCTTCTACCAACAAATCAACATGTTTTTTAATTAGAAAACAAAAAAAAACAAAGTAAAAATGGAATCAGACCAATTTTCCTTAAAAAAATGGGACCTAAAAACTACAATGGCCGTTGACCCGTGCGTTTTCTACTTGGTGTTTAATGAACGTATGAACACATGTCTTGAAAGATATGGTAACATTTTGAGTGTGCTAAAGCCCTGGGGTAATAACAATACTTTAATTAATAAAGAATGATATTAAGAATAATTGATTAAACTACATTGTGTTGGTTTTTGTTATGTTTCGGTGTATGTATGGACCGCAGGATGCATAGATGGCAGGCAAGTGCAGAAAAGTAGCCCTCTTTATTACGGAAACACAGGTAACACAAAAACAAAGATGTGCAGCTGGGAAGTGCACAAATGGAAAACAGGCATATGAAGCGCAAAGCAAGCAAAAGTACAGCATTGGGGTACAAAGCAAAATGATCCAGGGACAGGTTTTCTATGATTGCTAATCAGGGACAAGTGTAACCTGATTGGTAATCAGGGACAGGTGACGGAGCCGGCGCTCAGACTAGAGGAGTGGTAGCAAATGGAGGCAAACAGGAAGGTAAATAAAAAATAAGAGAGCTGGGCAGGAAATAATGCAACATTGCTGGGTTGCATTTGAGGTCACATCCATTTTTCTTCTTTGTGACTTAATTCACATGATGGTCAAGCAGCCTGAGCGTAGCATTAAAACAAGTGAAAGTGAGTGTAGAGATTGATTAGAAAATGTCGTATTCCTTTTCTGTTCTTGGGTGTTCCAGTCATTCAAATAGAGAGATAGGAAATACCTCTCATAGAGTCCCCAAATAAGTGGTTTATAAAGGTAATAAATTCAGGGGAAAAACAAAAATGCGTCGAAGTAAATGTCTCTTAAAAGTATCACTTGCATCATTCCATGCTCAAGTCTGCAACAATCACTTTGTAAAATGTTTGTTTAAACATTTGATTTGTTTGATAAACGTTTTATGTTTCTCTTCTATATTAGTAGTGTTTAATGACAAAACTAAACGTAAAGAAAAGACAATAGATCGCATTAGTTTGTGTTTTTTGTAGTTGCTATACCTGACTATAACTACGAAGACATGGTTGTGCAAATAAAATAATGTCATGTGAAGTCCTAGTAATACATATTGTGATTGTTAGTCCTATTCACCTTATTTGTGTTGTAGATTTTCATGGCAGAAACTAAAAGCTTAGTTGTTGTTGTGCAAGAAAGCCAATTAGTGCTTTATTCGACACGAGCGACCACATCATAACGGTTTTTGGTGATATTCGTTGGCATCAAGAAAATATCCCTAATGGTATTAATAAAGTAGATGAATAAATATCTCGTAGACTCAACAGCATACTGAATCTTGATATAACGAGCAAACATTGCTGAACAACTTTGACATCTTTAACTAAATATTGAGACAAAATATACTTCACATCATAAAAACAACTGCAGAAATGAATTGTAGATAAGACTAATATTTATAGCAGGAAATAAACTGCAAACAAACATATCCTTTTTCTCATTAGCGTTAATGATCACAGCAGCACGGCACTTGTTATGTCAATCAAATACTTACTTAGCAATGCACAATAAGTCCAACATTGTCTTTCACCAATTAGTGATTAATTTGTGGACCCCACAGATGTAAAGACATGATGTGCCTTCAATCTTTTCTTCTCTAAATCTTTGTGAGAATCAAAAGAAGTTAGGTTGTAGCGAGCAGTAACGCCTTGGTAATGATGGATGGTTTAAATCTTTCAAAAAACATTTGTCTTCAGAGTGTTTAAGTCCACTCCATCCCATTTTTAATATTTTTCTCATGATCGCTTATATATTTGCCTCCACACCTTTCAAAATACGCCCAAATTTGGACTGATGCAGGTAAATAAACAGTAGCCTAATGGGACTCTACACCAGACCTGGGCAACGGTGTGTATGTGTGTACTATATATCTATGTAGATATGTAGTTGTAAAAATCTGCTCTACAGTATGTGTGCTTTGGTCCCCTTTTCCAGGCACACTAGTACAAAAACTCACAATAATGTCTGATTGAATGCTAAAAACTTTATGATAGACAACCTCAAAAAACATTTTTTACTGATTGAAACACCCAGAATATATATGAAAATAAAGAATGTGATATTTACAATATTAACTATAAACGATAAAACACCAATGATTACCAACATATGAATGTTGCTCTTCTTTCACTTCTTAGACCACATCCTCGATCGACATCTTTTACAATCAAGCAAAGGGCAACAAAAATCCAAGAAATATGGCAAATATATGAACGCAAAGGTTAAAAAAAAAACTACAATCTGATATAATATCACTTTTCTGCTGAACATTGTTGTAAAATCTGCTTCTGTGTCTGTCCCTGACAACCGCGTATCAGGCTGGCCGCACTGTAAACAAAACCCTTCATAACATAATAATCATTGAATATTTTTGTGAATTTGCCTATAGCTAGTGTACCGGACTGGGGGGGACAGCACCTTCTTTGTCCGTGACACTGCAGTCCCTAAAAAACTCATTTCTGCAATCGGCCGATGAGCAACTGAGCCTAGCCTATCTTTACGGTAGCTGTGTCCCAGTGTTTACATGCTAAAAATTCAACTCACTTGGAAGATTCCTTCAAAAGTGATGCACGCTTAGGGAGACACAATTACATTTCCATATTCCTTGTTACAAAATGCAGGAGTGTAGCCAGAACACCGGTTTCAATTTGGGAGCAAGCTCCAACAAACGCGTTGTCTATCCACAGTGGGAAGCGGCTTCTCAGATACTGATCCTCACCACCATGGCGGAAAATAAACTAAGTTTCTTTCAAGTATCATTGTCACTGGAGGACTTGAGGAAAATAAATGGCTAAGCATGCTACACACTAGTTTCTGTGACTTAATGCAACAATATAAAACAATGTTTTGGTATAAAATTAATTAAAAACAATTGTATTATGTTTAACTACATTGAGGGCATCATGGTGCATAGTGGGACAGGGGTTAGATCGTGTGCTTCACAATATGAAGGTCCTGGGTTCCAGGTCTTTCTGTGTGGAGTTTGCGTGTTCTCCCCGTGAGTGCGTGGGTTCCCTCCGGGTACTCCGGCTTCCTCCCACCTCCAAAGACATGCACCTGGGGATAGGTTGATTGGCAACACTAAATTGGCCCTAGTGTGTGAATGTGAGCGTGAATGTTGTCTGTCTATCTGTGTTGGCGACTTGTCCAGGGTGTACAAAACTACAACAATGTACAGTCGGAAGGGGATTCATATGGCCCCATTCGCTGCGTCTACCTGACATATGAAACGTGACGAAATGGGGGTGGGGGGTGCACTATCCACTTTAGCCGCCAGATGGCAGTAGAGTGTTAAATATCTTAAAATGTGTTTTGTGGTAATTCCAACTGTGACCACAGCATCAGTTGCTATGTTGTGTGGTTATTTCCATCATTTTCACCATACTGAATTGCGAAATGATTAGCCCCCACCTTCCTCTCAGACAAAATCCACCTATGAATCTCTTCCCTAATTTAACAAAAAATTAAATATGAGAATATTAACAAAACTACTTAAATAACTTTTGTTTTTGGCAGATACTCCTGAAAAAAGTGGAGCAGAATGGGGCAAAGTGGGCCTGAGTGAACAGTAGAGAGAGATGCAGAGTTTGCACTAACAGACTAGAAGAGACTGTGTTGTTGCATAAACTCTGAGGAAAAGCAAGTAATATGCTGGGCATACAGACAAATAAAGTATCGATCCCATCACGCTAGTATCAATCCGATTTTTCAAAACCCACCAAAGTACTGATACTATCAATATCTAGATCGGTACGCTCACCCCAATTTTTAATTAAATCCTTTTGAGCAACCTTTATGAAGAGATTATGGCCATTCCATGTCAGTTACAAAGCTGTTTTATAGTGTAGTTTTACACACCACATGGCATTTATTCCAATCACCTCTCTCGTAACGTTTGACTCTCATCAATCAACCACGAATTGCATTAACTCAGCGGACAGCACCGTCAATAAATTTGGAATATTTACTCGTGCAAAGATCTTTTTTGGCTCATGGTGTACGGTAGTGTTTCCCAGCCAGCGGCGACTCACCAATGAGCGTAAGAGAAAATAAGGATTTTAGCAGTAAGAACACAGTAAAGATGATTCGGCTAGTAACATTTTACAGTCCCTTTTGGTGAACTGACACTCGCTCCTAACCGAAAACGCCATCGATTTGCGGATGAGTAGCGAGATAATATAGAGTGCATGAGTCACCTAAACAACCATTAAGTTTGGTCGACTTTTCACCTCATAGCCTCGGTCCTATCTATCCATCGCGATGACCTCTTTTCACACATTCCTTTCAATTTCCTGGCTCTCGGAGATCCTCATCTTTCCTCTCTCTTTGTGTGCCTGCCTCTTGTCTAAATTTAGATGGGTAAAGCCCACATTGGATCCCTTGTTTTCATCAAAGAGCAACACAGAACTTCACTATATTTTAAAGAAGGTTGTGACTCAGGTCTTTTTAGAACTAGTGTCCTTAGTTGGGGCTGTGATTAGTGGGGAACTCTGCCTGACCTGTTACTAATCAGTTCACCAAGATGGGGTCGATAGAAGGACTTGTCATTCCTTTTATCGAGGCATCATGGTTCTTATCAGGCTGTATGTGTGTCATCACTACCGTCAGCAGCTCCTTGTGGGTGTTGTCACCAGGCGCATGCGACGCTCCATAGTGTCCTTGCAGGTTGCCCATTTAAAGAAAACTGACATTTGTGATTCATCCGAGCTGCAGAATGAGACATGTTTGTTGAATGTTCTCAGCCTTGAAGAAGAAGCCATGTGTAGCTTTAAATCAGGAAGATATGAATAGCTTCAAGGCATGCCACGATACTGCTGAAACAAAACACGGTTTACAGTGGCGGCTCAGAAAACACGCACAGTTCATTCTAGGATGCTGTTTCACATTCGTTTTTTTCAAATTTGAGATTTAATACTGGAATAGGATAATCTGATTGCTTATGTTGTTATACTCATTCCAACATTGGAGCCTTGAGTATTAGTAGTAATATTAATGCGATACGATCAATCAGCAGGAATCATACATACTTTTGTTATTTTGTCATGTGCAAAGTTGAAATCAAGTGAAATTTGTCAAACAGATATCAACGGTAGGCATTAAAAACACCAACCTATTTATTATTAACTGTCTGGGATGGACTTATGCTGTCTTTATTTTGAAGTGGAATAGTATTTTTTTATTTGACGACATCTATTGGCCACAATAATTCATTATATTAAGCCCTTGATGCAGTAAGTTGAATGATGCAGAAACCTTTGTTACTGGATACTTTAGAATGCGCTTCTGCTTTGGAGACTTTGTGTGTGTGTGTGTAAGTAATATGCAACTATAATTATTTATTACTTTTTTATATTGACAAATGTGATGTTTTAGACTGCAATATTGTTTAATCAAAGACACGTATTGCGTATGTCTAGCTTGTTTGCTAATGTGTGCTTGGCTGTTGCGTACCTGCTAGCTCTATAGCCTACCTTGGTGACCTTTTATAAATGACAAGTAAACTCACTGCAGGAGTGTTTGTGTCAGTGCGCTTATATGGGGAAGTTTAGATGCAATCCCATATAGGACCGCAACATCCTTTCTATGTAATACATAATATATATTATCCATAATATATAATGTATTTGAATAACTAACCAATTGTTTCACTCATTGTCATTTCAGAAAGAATGGCTTTGCCTCAACTGTCAAACAAGAAGAGCCAATCAGTTGGATGACGTGCTACCACTGGCGATGACTTCCCTAAAGAAGCTACCACCTACAATCACTTCCGATCCCTCCTCCACCTCTGCCCCTGCTGCTGTAGTTAGCAAACCCGTAGTAGAAGACCAAACCCCGCCAGCCCCTGAGACTAAGGTAGAAGCTACACCTGCACTGATATTGCATGACCACAACAAACTACTCTCTGTTAACCAAGAAAAAATGTTAGACCGATCACTATCAGCCGAAGCTGACATCTCAGAGGCTGTAGCTTCTATTGTACCTGAAATTAAAGAACAGCAGCAACAGGGCTATGACATTGAAAAATCTGATGCTAAGAAAAATACTGCCAAGGCAATCCCAGTAGTTGAGAAAAGTAATTTGAACTCAGACATAGCAGTCCCTGTAGATGAATTAAAGACACAGAATGATAGTGAAACAGCAGCAGCTGAGGGAAATCCAAGTTCCACTGAAGAGGTGATGGAGAACTTTTCTGAGGTCCCTGATTCAAGTATTAATGAGGCGACGACACCCGCAGAGGTAGAAAAAGACACAAATCTCTCTATAGGTCAGAGTGACTTGACCAGTAGCGAAAGTAATCAACTAGAGCCACCTCAATTGGATTCAAAAACAACAAAACAACTCCAAAATCAAGTGGTGGATTTAAGTGAGGTGCCTCCTATAGATGAGTCAACTCCACAAAATCAGATGGTGGATTCTGCTTTGAACGTAGACCGTACAAATATCACTCAAAAATCTGAGGCTGAAAGTGTTGACAATACAGGTAAACTCAGCGCAGAACCTGAGCCAACTGTAGAGGCGCCACCAAGCAAAGAGGATGCTCCTGTTGACTTTCTCGCGAATGCACCTCTGTTAGCTAAATCTGAGCCTGCTAAACATGAGATGCAGGAAACAGAGTCTGATCCATCAAAACACATAGAATCGATCAGTAATCAAGCAGAAACGAGTCAGGCTGATCAATTAGGATTTGTAGAAAAACAGCAGGAGCCCGAAAATAAGTTACTTCCTGTTTCTCAAAATGACACCACTGCTGTTGAAAATGCACCACTGACTATAGCTGCTGATCCGGAAGTATCTGTCCAAGGCGGTGCGGAAAAGTCAGCTGAGTTGGAGACAGTAAAGGACACTTTCATAGAAAAAACAATTACTAAAAAGGAGACTGCGGAAGGAAAGAATGAGAAGGCAGCTGTTGAGATAAAGTGTGATGACTTTGAAGAGGTAAATAAAAATGTCTTGAAGGCAGCCGGCGAGGAAAAAGCTGATCAAATAAGTTCTGTTGAACAAACTGACAAGATAAAGGCAATTGAGCAGAAACTTCTTAATGAGCTGGGTTCTGCTGAAACAGTACCAGGAAACAATAATAATGACACTCAAAATGAGGCTGTGCTTCAAGAGGTAGAGCAAGAAACAAATCACAGGCTACCTTCTGCTCAAGAGAGCCTTGTTCAAACAGCTTCACCCCCAGAGACGTCAACAAAGACAGAGAAAGATGGCAATGTGTTGCTAAATGAGCATGATGATTCTAAAAAAGCTGTGGTTCCAAATTCTAAAGATTGTGAAAAGGTCAGAACCAAAGAGTCAATTCAGAGTGAGGTCTTAGTTTCTCCCTCAGCTGTCATTAGTCAGATGCAAGTCAGCGATAAAACCCTCGAGGAGAAAGTAATCCCAGATACAAACAGTATTGGTGAAAATGTTACACGAAGTCAGAAGGAAGCACTCGACATAGTGGAAAAACACTCTGCCTTTGAGAGTGACGCAAACAAAAACAGTGTTGGCTCATTACCTGCCACAAGCGATATTCAGGAATCTATTTCAGTATCAGAGGCGAGCGTAGTCGGCGCCAAAGATGGCACAGCAGAGATTGAAGCAGGGAAGAACGTTACATCACAGAACAACAAAGTGTTAGATGCATGTGTTGAAAATAGCAATGCTTCTATATTAGTAGATTCAGCCCCTGTAGCGAAACCCCATATTGTAGACTTTGTAGATTGTGAGCAGAACACTAAAGACGCTAGTTCGATGGAGAAAAAGGTGGGCCAAACTGAACTTCAGGGAAAGCAGTGTGAAGAAGATGCAATGCATGAGGTGACCATAGTATTTCGCTTAAGTTGAGAAAAATGTAGTGGTTCTTTCACTATTGTTTACTTTATTCTGGCTATATTTTACCAAACAGTTCAACTGAAATTGAAGTTATGTTAATATATTTGTTAAATCCAACAGGTCAAGAAGATTGGGACCCTGAAGGAGCCCGCAGAAAGAGAAAAGGCCACCAATGAGTGCAGTGCTACCAGCCCCTCAGACCTGGCAAAGCTAGAAAGCACAGTTCTACCCATTCTTGAGGCACAAGCAAAGGGTGACAATCAAACGGACACATTAAAGACCAGACGTAAATTAGAGGTCCTTCTTCTGTCACCTGACTCCCCTTGCTCAGAAGATGACAGAGATCTTGGCAAAACCAACGCAAAGAAAAAGCTCCTTGTACCGCTGGACGTCAAGGCGGATTCTCTGGATGATAGCAGCGAAAGCTTTGGAAAAGAAAGCCCAATATCGGGCGATGACGAGGACTTCATCCGCAAGCAGATCATAGAAATGAGTGAAAATGAGGACGCCTCACCGTCTGATGAGGAGAACCCAATAAAGCAAAAAATCAGAGAGGATGAGAGAAAAAAAGTGGAGCGTAAGAAAACTGCTCCTTTGGAGAGGAGTGCATCAGGAAAAGCCAAAAGGCTAACCAAGAAGAACTCTATATGTCCAAATGATGACGAAGATGAAGAACTGCAGAGCTCTCTGAAAAAAGCTCAAGTAGTGGAGGCAGCAGAGATAAAAGAAGAGGAATGTCATCCTGCCACTGCAGTTCGTTTATTTCCAACAATGGAGCTGAATACAAGCAGCAGCCCTGTGTGTATAACTAATGTTGAGCTAGAACTTGAGATGGAATGTCTTACGGATTCACCAGACGATCGATCCAAAGGAGATGGGTCATCAAGTCTACACGCGTCCAGCTTTACACCCGGGACGTCCCCAACATCTGTGTCTTCACTGGACGAAGACAGCGACAGCAGCAGTCCCAGCTATGTCCGCTCTGGTGAGAGCAGGCAACATAGAAAAGCCAAACACAGACAGCCTGGACAGATGCTGCCTACTATTGAAGACTCGTCTGAAGAAGAAGAGATGCGTGAAGAAGAAGAGCTACTCAGGGAGCAGGAAAAACAAAGGGGATCTGGTAAAAAATCCAAAAAAGACAAAGAGGAGGTTCGAGGCCAGAGGAGGCGTGACCGTTCGAAGACGCCCCCAAGCAACCTTTCACCTATTGAAGATGCTTCGCCAACGGAAGAACTGAGGCAAGAGGCTGAGATGGAGGAAATTAGGCGCTCCTCCTGCTCTGATTTCTCCCCTAGTATTGAATCAGACCCTGAAGGGTTTGAAATCCACCCTGCAAAGATTGCAGCAGTCCAGAAAACATATAAATTACCTATGTCTGTATCCCTTCACTCTCCAACAGAAGATCTAAACACAGATAAAACGAAAAAACCTCTTAGATCTGCTGATGAAGCGTATGAGGAAATATTGCTGAGGGCAAAGTCTCCTACAGTTGAAAATATTGAGCTACAACCAGGAAAGGAGTCTCTTTACGGAGGTGTGCTCATTGAAGATTATGTGTTTGTCGAAAACTCAACAGGTGACATTGGAGAAACAGAACAGATGAGCGTTCCTGCTGAGCCGAAAAGGCTGAGATCGCCAGATGAAGTTTATGAAGACATGTTGAAGAAAAGGAAGGAATTCATGAAACTAGAACAGGAATATCACAATATGCAACCACAAATAGGAAGTACAAACCCAGAAATTGTTTTGCAGCCTGCTGACAATACTGCATCCAACATCAGTCAAGTAACTCTGGGAAAGGATGAAAAACCATTGTTGGATGCTGACACCGCATACGAGGAACTCATGAAGAAAGTCCTGACTCCTGGAACAAGTCCGACTTTACAAGAGTCAGAAATGGATGCCACCTCATCTAGAAGGGCTCTTTATCCAATCCCAGACTTAAGAGTCACACAGTGTTCCTCGGGAGAGTTATCCTCTGACGAAGAGAGTATCAATAAAAAGGGGGAAGTTATACCAGACATGACTGTGGAAACTACTACTCCTCCATCAGATGAGCAAACACACACCCCTGTTACAGCATCCCAAACTGACATTGTTGACCTGTCAAGTCCAATTCCAATGATATTGGACCCTGTTACTGCAAGTGTGACCACCTTGCCCACAGTCCCCCAGTATGCACAGGGTACTCCTAGCATCATTACAACTGCACCACCTGTTCCCCCTAAACCAAATGTCCTGCGTCGGGCTAGTTCTCAGGAAAAAGCAGATGTTGAACCACCACTGTCTCCTCTTACACCACAAAAACCTACAGTGTTTCCCAGAAAACCTCCAGTTCCACTCCCTCCTCAGGCTTCAGCTACTCAAGCAAGGCCAGAGACTGCTATCATGACTTCACAAGTAAAACAATCATTTGCACCGACATACAAACCTCATGTTCCACCTCCTGTTCCCCCAAAGCCCTCCATTCCTTCTGGGATTGGGGAAGGCACCAGGCCAGTACATGTCAAACCACCAATTGCACCGAAACCTTCCTCGCAGCCCCCCTCACCTGCACTTGCTCCACATCCACCAAGACCGACCATTCTGACCACGTGCTCCTCTGACATAGCTTTGAATCTCAGTCCCTCATCTGAGAGCAAGCCAATCCAACCCTCACCAAAGTCCCCTACTTCCCCAAGATATGCGAGAAATCTTCGCGATACATACGTGGTCATCACGCTCCCCTCTCAGCCTAGCTCTCCAGTCGACGGCATTTCAACTCAAGCCCCCTCTGACCCTGGCCCAACATCTCCTTCTAACCAAGCTCAGCACCAAAGCTATCATCAAACACAGGCTCAATCGCAGCAGTCACCCCCTCCTCATACAACTAGAATGCCTCTAGCTTACACTCGAGTCATTGAATCTATTGAAAGCCAAGAGATATGTAGCCCAGAAAAACATGTATCGAGCTCTTGCCACATCATCGAGGCTGTGTCGGCCTCTGCACAGCTTCCTGTGGTAATGCCAAACCTAATCTCTCAATTGGTTAAAACAGAGGTACAAAGAACTACAGTCTCGGTTGTCCACGAAAGGACGCCACCACCTGTGCCAGCTCCAAGGGCAAACGGAGTACCAATTTCACTAGAGAAACACAAGACGTCATTGCTTGCGCAGAATGGACAGATAGTCTTGCCTGCTGATGTAGTTGATTTGAGGACTATGAAGGTGGACGCAGAGTCGGACATGAGCGGAGTAGATTTGTCTTCTGGCCCAGACTCAAGACGGCAGTCTTTTGCTGCTGATGCCAGTCGCCATAGCAGTGCAGTGCAGTCGCCTGTTGTCAACCTGAGCACTGAATCCTCCATTGTCTCAATCATGACTGATAGCATCACCATTGTGACCTGCGCTGCCACCATCCAGAGGTGTGATAATTTAGAAACCTCTCAAGCATCTTCAATTCCCCTACAGCTAACAAAAAACAAAGTATTCGAACCAGTCTCACAAATTGTGTACCGCTCCGTGGACTCTCAGCCTCCCGCTCATTCTGGTGAGATCCCAATTAATCTCACAGTTGGATCTAGTACAGGTGGTGGAACCTTCCAAACACCACCCGTAATCTCTGAACTCAACTCTATTGCTGGTTGTGTTGCTAATGGACTAACGGCAGGCACAACATCAATAGCAGGAGCTGTCGACTTGAGCACTGCAAAACCATTCAATACCGTAGTATCAATGGATGCCGCTTCTACAGAGGTCGTCACAGCGGTGATTGCAGAAGACGACGGCAAGCCAGTTGATCTGACCGCAGGGAAAAGAGCAGTATGCTGTGACGTTGTGTACAAGCTCCCCTTTGCAGGGAGCTGCACCGCACAGCAGCCCACAACACCTTTGCCCGAAGACCGTTTTGGATATCGTGATGACCACTACCAGTATGACCGCTCGCCCTATGGCATGAGGGGCTTTGGCGGCATAAAACCGTCAATGTCAGACACCAACCTGGCAGAGGCTGGCCTGTTCTTTTACAAGAGTAAGAACAGCTATAATTTCAGTGGCACCACAGACGGTGCGGTAGATCTTTCCTCTACAAAGATGTCTGATGCAGGTCAGTGCTGTGATATTGCCGACCTGTCACTTAAATGTCATTTTGAACTGCTACCCCTGATCCATGGCTAACATGGCTTTATATATATATTTTTTATTTATTTTTTTTTAAATTTTTTTTTTGCATGATAGTGAATTTTTTTTTTCTTTTTGTCATTTTGTTGTGATTTTTTTGTGCCTGCATGCTCTTTCTGTATATATTGTTTATACTTTGGGAGCTTTTTTCACCCTTTTTTCCATCACTTTATGATTTCGGTAAGAGATTGCTCACTTCATATACTTCTCCAACTGAATTTCAGGGTCTCAACTAATGTTTTTTTAATGATTATTCCTAACAGGTGAAGCAGTTGACTACTCCAAGAAAGGGATTTACGCAGGAATGACAATCCCTCCTTATTCCCAAGCCAGAGTAACAAGTGGTGTTGGGACTCTCTTTGGTACAAGTAGTGTCTTGAGGTCATCAAATGGGGTGGTTTATTCATCTGTTGCTGCACCAATTCCATCTACATATGCAATAACCACTCAACCAGGGTCCATATTTTGCACGTCGTACAACAGTCAATCGAGTATACATACCAGCGATACCATGCCTTCGCTGTCGAACCTGCAGAGTTTGCCATTGACACGATCCCACAGTTTCCTGTCTACTGTCTCCATTACTACAGCCACAGAGCAAGGTGACACCCCTCTCAATCTAGAGCTAACTAAAGTGGATACTAGTGTTAATTCTGTCACCAAAGCAACAACCTCTTTAACCCTTGACACCTATACGGATGCATCCCTTGAGGCAATCGCTGCCTCATTGGAGGCTCTTTCCTCACCCATGGTTCCCGGAGATGGTCAGTATCAAGCAGAGCGTGAAAGGCTAGAAATGGAGAAACTCAAGCAGCACCGCCTTGCTGAGGAGCTGGAATGGGAGCGCCAGGAGATTCAACGTTTTCGTGAGCAAGAGCAGCTGCTGGTGCAGAAGGAGCTGGAAGAGCTGCAGGTCATGAAGCAGCAGATCTTGACTCAGCAGGAAGATGAAAGGCAAGCTCATCTAATGATGCAAAAAGAAACCTATGCTCAGCAACAGCAGCAGCTTGAGCAAATTCAAAGACTCCAAGAACAACTCCGTATGCAGCTGGAAGAGCAAAAGCTTCGTCAGATGTATCCAGGTGGAGACATGCTAGGAAACGGCATCCAAGAGGCCGTTGTCTTGGGTCCTGATGGCACAGTGCTGTCGCGAAAGATCACAGACAGTGGGTGCCAAACAGATGAAGAGGATGAGACACTAAACAAAGCATACACATCAGGGAGGAAAAAGAAGAGCATCAAAAAGAGTGTTGACAGTTGTGTGCAGACTGATGATGAGGATCAAGAGGAATGGGAGTCTCAGAGAAGCCGACAGAACAGACCACGTACTGCCAGGGGAGATAGGGCAGGCCAGTCTGAGATATCTCTTCAAGCCCACACTGAGATTTCTATACAAACAGACACCGATGGAAACATCATAATGGACACGAGAATGGAACTCTCTGACTCTGAAAGGACCTCGCCGAAGAAACAACTCACACCCTTAGAGATTGGTCTTTCTAACCTCAAAGCTGAGTCATCCATGCTTCAAGCACCACCTAAATCCCCCAATGTGCTCTACTCTCCCTTATCACCCTGCATTTCACCCAGCAAATCACTTGAGTTTGTATCTTATGATAAATCGCTGGGTGATAAAAGTCCTCAGAAGCTAAAGGGAAGCATAGACCCATTAAATGTCTCTCCAGGAAGTCCAAGGGGGCCAAAGCCCATGCAGAGATCTATGTCCGACCCCAAACCCATGAGTCCAACAGGAGAAGACAGGATAACATCTGGTAACCAGTATGGTGAAACTGTGAGGACAATTTGATTGTTAGATTCATTTGACTATCTGTATACAGTACATAATGTATTAAAATAACATCAATATGTGATTGTTTTGCAGGAGAAAGGCTCAGGTGGCACACCGACCGGCACTCAAAAGAAAGTGAAAAGGACTCTTCCCAACCCTCCCTCAGAGGATGAGTCCACAGCCAGTGGACAGACAGCATATAGTACCGGTTCCGCTCGCCGAAGAATGTGCCGCAATTCAAACATGGCACGCGCCAAGATCCTGCAAGACATAGATCGTGAGCTCAATATGGTGGAGCGCGAGTCGTCCAAACTCCGTAAAAAACAGGCAGAGCTGGACGAGGAGGAGAAAGAGATTGACGCCAAGCTGAGGTACTTGGAGATGGGCATTAATCGGAGGAAAGACGTACTGCTGAAGGAGCGGGAAAAGAGAGAGAGGGCTTATTTACAGAGTGTGGCTGAAGACAGAGATTATATGTCGGATAGTGAGGTCAGCAACATCCGAGAGGCAAGAGGTGCACATGGAGACGGTGAAGATGAGGAATTAGACACCCATGGTCTTGAACGTCCAAGAACGGCACCTCAATCAGAATTGGACGACTTTGTTCCACCTCAAACCAAACATGAATATGGAAAATACGCTCAGTACCAATACTCTGAAGGCCAATTCCAGCAGTCACTCTACCAGACCCCCCAGTCCTACCAGTCTCATTCCATTTACTCATCTGTGCCCTCACTCACCAGCTCCCAGCAGCAAAGTTACCATCAGATGCTCCTGCTGCAGCAGAAAGCTGCCAGACAAGCTGCTCTACTCTCAGAACTAGATGCCACCAAATATGACGTCATCAGCCGCCAGCCTGATCCCACATCTTCGTCTTACCTCGGTGTAAAATATGACAAATATGGTAACCACCTGGACCTCAGAGCCTTGGAGGTAGGGAGTATAGCGGGTAGCCCCATGTCAACTGTGTCTGATTCCTACTACAGCGACCTTGATCACCACACACCAAGGAGCTACCTGCTACTGGAAGATGCTGCAGAGCTAGCTAAGAGCTCCACCGGTCTTTCTGCATCGTATAGTCTTGCTGAAAGAGAGCTGGCCAAAGCAGAGAAGCTGCTGCAACGGAGCGCTGCTGACCTTGGATCAACTGACTATCTCGGGTCCAGCTCCAGGCTGCATACGTATGGAAAAACCCCGGATGAAGATGATCCAATGGAGGAACCCTATGAGCTGAAGCTCCTAAAGCAGCAGCTCAAGCAAGAATTCAGGAGAAGCACAAGTGGGACAGAGAGCTTGGACCCACTGACAGGTCTCTCCCAACACTACTATACCCCAAGCTCTGGTGTCTCCAGTTACTCTCAAAGACACTATCCAAAGACGGATAAGTACAGCATCAGTCGATTGACTCTGGAGAAGCAGGCGGCTAAACAACTTCCAGCGTCAATGTTGTACCAAAAACACAAGACTCCATTATTAGAGCCGAATACCTCCACCAAGTATTCCTCTATTACTGAGAGCAGAGGTCTGGATATGGATTATACCAGCTATATGGGTTCTACTAGTGGCTCCCCAAGATCCAGTCGACTCATGCAGGATGAGATTACCTTTGGCCTTCGTAAGAATATCGCAGAGCAGCAAAAATACTTAGGCTCTACTTTGGGAGCTAACTTGGCTGGTTCGCTAAACCTGGGCCAGAGCATGGGTTTAGACTCTGCTTATCCCAGTGGTAGTCGTTCGAGACCTTCATCTAGGCCTACGTCCTGCTATGGCCTGGACTTGTCCATCAAAAGAGACCCTTCCAGCTCCTCACTGAGACTCAAAGGTGACGGTGAAGCCTCCTCAGAAGGGCCTAGTTTCCAAACACCCTCCGGTCGCACCAAACCCACCAGCCTGCCTATCGTGCAAAGCGGGCGAGGGAGAATACCCATCGTGGCGCAGAACTCTGAGGAAGAAAGTCCACTGAGCCCCGTTGGGCAGCCTATGGGCATGGCTCGTGCTTCAGCGGGACCTCTGCCACCCATCTCGGCCGACTCTAGGGACCAGTTTGGTTCTTGCCTGTCGTTGCAGGACTCACAGCAGCAGCAGCAGCATATGAGGGAGGAAGCAAGCAGGGGGAGAGGGTATGTGCTGCTGGATGATCTTCAGGGCACCATGTCAGATAGTGAAGGTAAAGAACAGACCTGTCACACTATCTTTTTGTTTTTGCTCTTTATCTTGCATGCAGTTGTGGTCACTTTTTGTAATCTTCTGGGTATGTCCTTTCTTTGTGGTGTCACAGTTGTCAAAATGTCTTCTGAGTGATGCTGTTTGAATGTACCTTTTATGCATGTATATGCTTTCCTGCCTATACTTCTGATATTATGTAACAGTCTCGAATGTTGGTCCACTGCACGTGTGTTTCAAACTACACTGTGTGTGGGAAATGTTCACCTCCAGAAACAACCTCAATCTGAACTTAGTTTGTACAGAAATACAGCGTTT
The DNA here is from genome assembly GCF_033978685.3 of Nerophis lumbriciformis. Lineage (NCBI taxonomy): Eukaryota > Metazoa > Chordata > Actinopteri > Syngnathiformes > Syngnathidae > Nerophis > Nerophis lumbriciformis. The sequence goes on from NC_084552.2 coordinate 49,581,024, forward strand.
TGCACTTTTATTTGAGCTGTTTGACAGAGTAGCTATACTTTCATAGTCTTAAGGCCTAACAATATTTGAGTTAAAATCTTTAATCTGCTAAAAGCATGAACTGGCAAATATCTTCCACATCTTGGAAAATAGACAAAATAGTGAGAAAGTGAGACAAAACATAATTTAATTTAATGACAAAAATTACAGCATGTACATTCTTAATGACAAAAATAAAAACATGATAGCTCCATTAGGGTTATTAAAAGAAAATCATGGATTGTTTGTGTATGTTTGAAGCACTGTGATGAAAAGGGTTTCTCGATCCAAGAATCAACAAGAATCACGCTATATTGGCTTGAATGTATAAGCTCTGATACAAGGAGTTTGGGCGTTTTCTTGTGTAAAGTTGGACTGCCAGTTATGGTAGGTTATAGGCTACTAGGAGCTAGAACCTACACAACAGCTAAGTGCAAAATAGCACACAAGCTAGACATATGTAATAAGTCAATAATTAAAAAACATTGCAGTCAAAACACCACACTTGGCAGAATAAACAAGTATCAAATAATTATAGTTGCATTTTACTTACACATACAAAGTCTCCAGGGCAGAAGCGCATTAGAAAGTATCCTGTAACAAACATGTCCGCATCATTCAACTTACTGCATCATAAACTTAATATCGTGAACTAATGTGGACGCTACTTCATCTGAATTAAAGACATCGTATGTCCATTTCAGACTAATAAATAATACTTTTAAACAATAATAAATAAGTTAGTGTTTTTTTTAGCTACCATTGTTCTCTGTTTGACTAATTTCCCTTAATCAAACCTTTTCTAACATTCCACAGTACAAAATAAAAGTAAGTATTAATTCCTGACGATTTTGTATTACATTAATAAATTAGATTATACTCAAGGCTCCAATATCGGTATCGTGTAAGAGGTCAAAGTTGTATCGGGACACACCTAACCTCGGATTTCCACTGGTTGCGGAACGGCTGCTGAACAAAGCCGCCACGGAACAGCACCGCCATCCACAGTCGGGCAATCAAACCGCTGTTCTGTTGCTGCTTCGTCATGCAGCAAAATAGCGCAGACTTTGACAAGATCTCGCGAGTCCGCGCGTAATCATGTGAAGTTGTAGTAAAGCAAACCCTAAACCGTTTATTCTCTCCTTCCAGAGGAGCAGAAGTAAATAAACTCAGTCCCTCCATTAATAACAGGTGCTCAATGGCAACACCGACGACAGTTTTGCCCTTATAAACAACTTAATTTTTTGTAGCAAGCAACAACACAACAACATCAACCACTCCCCAGCTTTCTTGATCCCCGTATCAGCTGGTATTTGACACAGGCCCCTATATCCCCATATAGCTGCTCGGGATATCCGTTATTATTTAATGTTGTACCCCCAGAATCAGAATGTCCTCATCCATTTGTGTCAACAAGCTGAAATTATGTCTGAAAACCTTTGACAAGTTGACTTTATGTTCGTCACCGCCTATTAGGACGTTTCAAAGTGTAAAATACTATCCACCAGATAATTTATTTTGTGTTTGTGCATGATTTCCTGTTTAACACAAGCACATTTTAGCTAAATTGAACAGATTTGTTAAGGAGTCTGGCAAATAAAGAAGTTCTGTGTAAATTTAGCGCTGGAATGCGGAATGTAACTGACATGTGGTAGAAACGGACACATTGACTTAAATAAAAGCGGAAAGAGTTCGCCGCTGTCCGCGTGCCGTTCTGCGACCCTTCCACATCCAGTGAATATCCAAGGTAATAAATATACAGTTCAACTTGCATGTCTTGTCATGAATAATTGCATGTTTGTATAATGTGTCATTTACTTTGAATAGCCTGCTGGATGTATTTTACAGTATTTTTAAATATTTTATGTCATAACTATCTCTCTATCGTACTTCCTGCTTTTGTATTGTACAGTATTACATATAATTATTAGAGGGGCTGCTCACACTCAAGAATTGTTTATCTGCCCAATATCCATACAGCTCCCCGCTGTCATTGTTCCTGAATGCATCATGATAACAACATTGTTATTGATAGATTCTTATGGATCCCAGTGTAAACTCGTTTGCCTTGATTGCAGCCCTAAGTGATTCCCTGATGCCTTTGAGCAGAGACGATGCGGCCAAGGGTAGAGTATTAGTTCACGACACATTATTAACATCTATTAACTGTACATTCACATTATATGATCCTTAAATGTTGAGAAGGTTTACGCTGGCTATGTCACAATTCATCAGTCATTTCATAGTTACAATAAGACATGCATGTTATAGAAGTCTAATAAAAACATTTTAAAATAAGAACTAAGTGCATATTCAATATTGGCATTCATAGTTTGAAATAACACCACACTGTACTAATAAATCATATTATGTCAATCGCTATACGGCAGTAAAAAACAGTTCCCATTGCTTATCATCCTCATTTACAGGAACATCAAGCATTATTAAATCTACACTGGTTTTCCCATGAATTAATAGCATGCATTCATTTGAGGAAGTCTTTTCCCATGCAGCGTGTTGTGTAGACATTGTTGTGCTTCTTGTTTACCAGCCTACCACCTGAGACGAGAAGAGACCGACTGGTTCGACAAGCCCAGGGACGGACGCTCGGATAACGGACAGGAGAAGAGACAGGTGACAAACGATTAAAAACACAAACTTATTCTGTGTAAACAGGACGTAACATACGATTATCATTTGTGGGTGACAGGGTAAAGGCCCCTACTATCCCTTCCCGCACCTCAGGGTCAAGCTGCAGAGAGATCCTAAAGACCGCAGTGTCTCAGGTAAGCTAACTTAACATCCGTCGTCATAATCCCTCATCAGTCAGTCAGTGTTTTTCTTTCTCACAGCTTTTTTTCCTGGCATCACTTTCCATTTGGCTCGCCTCCACTCCCCGGCAGCCATTGCAACGCTTAAAATGGCGCAGACCTCACACTTGTCTTATGTAATTAACAATAGAACTGTTCTGTTTGGTTTACGTCAGGGAATGGGCTGGGTATCCGTGTGGTTGGCGGCAAAGAGGTGCCTGGCAGCAACGGAGAGATCGGAGCCTACGTTGCCAAAGTTTTACCAGGTGGAGCCGCTGAACAAACAGGAAAAATTCTTGAAGGTGAGTCAACAGTCTGGATATAAACAATTTATTGTACACTGATGAAGAAACACACCGCATTACCAGGCCTTTTCGCTGGGGGTACTGATAAAAAGATAATGGCGAGAGAGGAAAGAATAATTCAACCCAAATTATGACAGTAGCAACTTTAAAATACTGTTTCGTCACTTACAGCCATGCTAATCTGCCAAATTCCTTTTGTGTTTTATGCGGGCAGACGTTTGTTGTTCTGTCATTTTTTATTAAAGTTAAAAAGAACGATCCAGAACTTTCACAATGACTTTGACGACATTGCTGTCACATTACTTGCGTATGACTGGATTTTGGTGCTGACCGTGACTAAAACAAGACTCGGTAGCAAAATAGATGGTGAAAACATATTTTACACGTCTCAAACATATGACTATCTTCTTTCTGGAAAAAAAATCCAGGCTTGCACCGATGTTGAGTCAGTTGTGTGATTTCTACACTGTGTTCATTAGGGGTGTCTCGATCTGACATTGATATCAGTCCAATACCAACAAATAATAGTTGGATAATAGCGGATTGTATCTAAAGTGTCCCATATAAGTTCTTATTCAAGCAGCGTCTTTACTTGTGCAAAGCTGGGCAGCCAGTTAACATCTAAATGTCCTTCAATAAGCAAACAAGATTGTTCTTTTCTTCTATTTTAGTTATTTAGTTAGTTATAGTTGCATACTACTTATACATACCGAGTATCCAAGGCAAAATAAATTATACAGTAACACACGTCCGCATCATTCAACTTAATGGTTAACCTAATAAATTATTGTGACGACTAAGTGTCACCAAAAATCAAATTACCACCCCACTTCAACTTAAAGACTGTAAATGTCCATTTGAGAAGGTTAATAATAAATAAGTTACTGTTCTCATACCTACCATTGTTATCTGTTTGATTAATTTCACTTGACTAAAACTTTTCTAACATTACACACTACAAAATCATAAAAGTATGTACTATAATTTGTGCTGTATAGATATCGGCCAATACTCAAGGCTCCAAATACCGGTATTGGATCTGAAGTTAAACAGTTGTATCGGGACAGCCCTAGTTTTCATTTTTCTTTTCTTAGTTTTAAACATAGCTACATGACAGGAGTATTAGATTACGATAAGGTCTGGAGAGCACCTCTCTTGCTTTTTTTTTTTTTTTTTCCAGCGGTCCACCAGAGTTTTGACAGAAACGTGCAGGTCCGTGGGGACTGCTGACCTAAAAGATAAATGACCTTTGCCTCAGCCCTCGCATGCTGCCGACAGAATGAAGTGTCGTGTGCTACTACATTAACAGCAGCACAATTCAAGAGGCATTATCGATTTCACACAGAGAGAGTCATCCGTCTGGTCGCAGTCCGGCCTTTAATGTCAGCGTGGCGTCACATTGAGCGTGTCAGGACTTTATGGGCCAGGAGAGACCTCGGCCTTTCTTATGCTGCCACGTGGCTGATATATGGCTGCTGAGATAGGGCGAGAATGACACTGAACCATTGGCACTTTTGACCATGCATGCTAAGTCTGTGCGTGTATGTGTGTGCATGCAATGGCAGGCGATTGTCTTTGCACTTCCTGTTTTTCCACCTCTTCTGTTGTTTTCTTCCTTTGCATTTTAGCAAGCATGTTTATTACAGCACATCTTTTCAAGTGACAATACTGAAAAACATACAACTTTGGTATAAAGTCCTACACGGTTGCTGCCAGACCTGGGGAGCTTCAGGAAATAAATGTTTGTGCAGCTTGTAAAGCTAATTTTGTTTTGATAGTATTGTCCCTGGTGAAGATATACTGTACTAAAATGTAATAACTGTAATAAAATGCTTACCAAAATGTGAGGTGTAACCACTTTTGTGACCCACAGAAATTGGTCCAGTAAAAACAAATGTCTCTGAATAACGTGCTTGTTGGGCTTCTTATTAAATTATTATTAAAGGAAAACAAAACCACTCTTTTTGGGGGGAATTTTGCCCATCATCCATAATCCTTATGTGAACACAATAGTAAAACAATGCTGGCATATATATATATATATATATATATATATATATATATATATATATATATATATATATATATATATATATTACGCCTATAAAGCACTCTAAAAGCATCCAAAAACATCCAACATTTTATATACATGCTGTAAGTATGTTTGTAATGTAGTTACAGGCACATTCATGATAACATGTAATATTTACAGTATTTTGCTCATTTTATGCATTACTGTAATTTCTCACCTGAGCGCCTTTATTTCACAGTGCGCATCACAACGAACTCTACTTCCATCAACAATAAAGTGCACTTTCTGTGGTTGGTACCACTAATCATGGCATTCATGGAGCACAACTGCTAAACACAAGAAAGGGGCTTACAAAATCTGCCTTAAGGCAGCAAACTATATGGGCCTAAATCAATGATGCTGTATGCTACTTGTGCTAAAGTTGTGAAATCTATGAAAGGAATTGTAATTTACATCAAATTGATAGATGATGGCACTCTCTTGTTGTACACATCAGTGTTTGATGTCTCCATTTAAGGCACCAGACACAATAAATCACACAAATATGAATTAACACAACAAACTGCTTCCTGCTTAGTATTGACGGTTCTGCGAGGACATCTCAACCGCCCGCAGGCGTGCAGGACAGCAGGTGTTGAGACGAGCCAAAATTAATGAACATGAAAATTAACCTGTGTGTATAATGCGTGCAGTGCGACGCAAGCAGAGGACGTTGCTGATGAGCTGCTTCAGGTCGTGTAAGTCTGGCTCTGCTGTGCTGTGTGACTCACTACAACCTAGAAACACAATCAAACATGGAGTGACACTTTTGTTTGTGTGTTGGGTGAACTCTTTTTTACCTCCACCAAGAATTGCTGTGGATTTGTTTATGTGCAACCTTCTATCTGCTATTGTTGTTTTATGAACCAGTTGTTATTCTCAGTAAGTTTTTACTCCTGAAAGTAAGGATCTGATCTTTTTCCAACAGGAATGCAAGTCTTGGAGTGGAACGGCGTCATCCTGACGGGGAAAACTTACGAAGAGGTGCAAGGGCTCGTGGGCCACTCATGTAGTGAGGCGGAAATGTGCGTCAGGCTGTGAGTAGACATTTTCCTCATGTGTTTGTTTGGTACTTGTGTCCTGTTCTCAGCTTTGGTCTTTTTCAACCTTTCAGGGATCTCAACATGCTGGCAGAGTCTGAAGGATCTGAGCGCCTGGACTTCCAGGAACACAGCAAAAGTTAGCTATTGCATTGTTGATGCGTAGAGGCTAGAATCCCAAATCTTTGTGTCACTTGTGCAGCTGACAGACCGCCCAGATCTCCAGGAGTGGACCCCAAGCAGCTGGCGGCCGAGCTACAAAAGGTGTCCCAACAGCAGGCTCCGTCCTCCGCGGCCACCGCCTCGGCCACCTCCAGCCCTGCCCATCCGGGCTCGCCGTCAGTCAGCAAGAAACGCCACAGTAGCAAGGCAAGGCGCTCATCAACAGTCGCCATTTTGCTTTGTTCAACAGCCGCCCTAAGTACATTATTGTTTTTTCCCCAGGCCGCCGATGGAAGCAAGACCCCTTCCCACCCCATCACTGGTGACATACAGGTCAGTGATATTACCAATGACACCATCTTTTAGTCAGAACGGGATAAAAGTCAATATCTTCCCCTTGCAGCTTCAAATCCACTACGACAAGCAGATGGGCAACCTGATCGTCCACGTCCTGCAAGCGCGAAACCTTGCCCCGCGTGACAACAACGGCTACTCAGATCCCTTTGTCAAGGTCTACCTCCTGCCGGGGAGAGGGTAAGTGGAGACATGTTTAATAACTTGACTGCTGAGATGTTCTTCATTCACATTCTGTTCATAGATTCATTTTTTTGGCTTCACATTAATATACAACTCATGCCTTTGCTTTGCTACAGTAGAGTTTAGGGGTGTCAAAAAATTAGTTGCGACATTAGACTAGGACTCTAATGCACTTTAGGTAATCAAACTCATCTGCTTCTTGGTGCATACATGCACACCTAAATAAAGAAACATTTCAGGATTAACAAAGAGGAAAGCATTGCAATAAATGTGTTCACCAAAGCATGGTTTAATGTGCGTGACTGACAGCGAGAGGTTATTTTTATTTTTTTTATTTTTTTTACAGTTTTTGCTGTGAGTCTTGTTTTAGTACTGATTGGCACCCAAATTACACTCTTATATAAGTAATTGGAGGGTAATGGCAACCATTTCTTTGCTGTCATTTTTTTTTATCTAAAAGGGGAATTGTTCTTTTTTTGGATGTTGCCCATCATCCACAAACATTATGTGAGACAAGAACACATGTCTTTCCCTTTTCTGTGCATTCTAAATAGTGAAAAACTGTTCTTGTAATGCTGCTAACAATGCAGGTAATGGATATACAATCTGTTCTGCCTTTAAAGCCCTCTAATAACCATCCAAATCCCCCCCCCCCCCCCCCCCCCCCCCCCCCAACACGGTTTTATATGCATGCTGTATGCATGTAATGTAGTAACAGGCACATTCATGACAACATGTGATATTTACAGCATTTTGGTCATTTTAAGGGCGCATAGCAACTAATTAAACTTCCATAAACAAAACAACATAGATAGCATTTTCTGTGTTTGCTACCACTAATGGCCAACTTTGTGGGAGCCTCGAAGCGTTATCATGTAGCATTATTACTAAACGTTTCAAATAAGAACATAAAACCGTGACTTACAATGTCCGCTCTCACTGGGATGCCGACAGATGGGATGGTTGTATGTTTCAGCGCTTGTGCTCTCTTCATTCATTCAGATAAATCCTCACTTCTAAAATTAAAAAAAATGCTTCCTTGCAGTGTTGTCGGGTTTTATGTTGTGTTTTAAATTATTGAGAGCAAAGGTGAGAGCCATATTGTATTATATTATATTAAGGTGTTAGCGTGTGGAATTTTAAAATTAACCAACTTCCCGGCTTGGTGCCACAACCTTCTACTATACATGTGAGTTGCATGATTTATAACCTAGCATGAACTTTCTCATACAGCAGCAGCACCTGCAGCTCTTTCGTCTTGTTATTCCTTATTTTATGGCCGGTCTCCACCATCATTATTAGCAGCTCATCATTATTATCAAGTAGCTAGTAGCTGGCTACTTGCTCGCAGTCAGGGGAGCAGTGTGAGCAAGGCAATGTGTTACAATGCCAGAAAGGTAGTTCCTCTGTGATAGCTTTTACAATAACAATGTCGCTATACCTTGGTTATAAATGTAGCATTCTTGGCAGTTCTTGGAATGCTTTTAGAGCGCTTTATAGGCGGAATGGATGTATCCCAATTACCTGCATTGTTAGCCGCCTCGTACTAGCAATTTGTCACTATTGTCTATTTTTCACAATTTAGAACACACATAAAATATATTTTTGTCTTGTGTTCTGGATTTTGGATAATGAGCAAAATTCCAAAAATAACTGCATTTGCCCTTTAATCTAAAATGAAAGAACAACAAACGTCTCCCCGCACACAGCACACACGTGATTTGGCAACAAAACCATATTTTATGTATCTGCTGTCATAATTTGGGTTGCATTTTGCTTTTTTGTATCCCTCCTTACACACTGACGTCAGACCCCACACCCCCTTTTGGCACACTCACACCCTCTGACTATTGTTTATTTTTTTGTATGTTGTTCTCTATATTTAATGCATGCTGGACCCCCCCTCAGTCAGGTCATGGTTGTCCAGAACGCCAGGTATGTGATGGATTTCGACACTCTTTGGTTGTGTTTTTGGTTTGTCAGTTTGGTGAAGGTCTTAACATTCAGTCCCACTAACCTGCCTCAGTAGACAAGGAGCCTCTGCATTGCTTTCTATGAGAGGCCAGCAGTGACTCCATTGTGTGGTTTTCAACCTCCTAACCATTGCAAGCGTCTTGTCCCTCAGTAATGTTGCACAACCTCTAATCCTTTGACCCATTCAAGTGAAGACTTCTTCCGGTGGTTCTGCTCATTATGATCAGGTCATCCTTGTCTGAACTGAACTAACCTTGCTAACAAGCTAACACTGGAATCAGTTACCTAAATTACACATTGTTAGGTTTTTGTGCAACAAAAACAACATTTAGAGATAAACCCCTAATTTCTTGCAGCCCGCCATTGTTTCTTAACCAGATTCCTTAACAATGTGCTTCCCAGTCATTCCCAGCCCTCCCATCCTAGTGGATCGCCCCTTCCAGTGCATTAAGCATCCTTGTGATCTATTTGAGTAATAACATCAAATGTGTCCCCTCATCCCAACCCCTTCCTTGCTCCAACCAGTGCTGAGAACAAGAGGAGGTCAAAACACGCGGGCAAGAGCCTCAATCCTGAGTGGAACCAGACTGTCATCTACAAGAACATCCACCTGGAGCAGGTACTGTTGACTGATAATATTTCAGTAGGTTTTTCAGCCCTTTTAGGCAGCTAAGGAGTTTGCCTGGTCTTGATTTCATTCTCAAGTGTTTGCTTCAAGTCAATTGCTTCTGTCAGGATTTAACAACATACCCGTATTGATGCAAATGGACAAACTATCAAAGCGAGTAAAAAATCGTCTTACACAGTCCGACTATGCAGCAAACATGTTGGGTTTGAAGTCATTGTGATTTGTGTTGGTTCTGTCAGGGCTTAGGCAACATAATCTTATTGATGCAAATGGTAAATCTATCAATGCTGTAAAAAATGGTCTTGCGGCAAATGCACCCTCTAGTGGTTGGAAATGTGACTGTGCCTGTGTTCAGTTGAGGAAGAAGACCCTCGAAGTGAGCGTGTGGGACTATGACAAGTGTTCCTCCAATGATTTCCTGGGAGAGGTAAGCAGTCCTTGTTTAGTTTCCTGGTTTGAGCACATGGATAAATATGTGTGTGTGCATCTGTAGGTCCTCATAGACCTGTCCAACACAGCCCAGCTGGACAACGTCCCCCACTGGCTCCCCCTCAAGCCACAAACTGAGAGCGACCACCACCGGCGCTCCCACCAGAGCCGACACAGCTCCTCTAAAGCGTCCTCGCAGCACTCGTCCCCCAAGACCGCAGGCTCCGCCCCTGACCAGGACTCCCCCAAGTCGTCGGTGATCAAAAGCCGGAGCCATGGCATCTTTCCGGATCCAGCAAAAGGTAAAAAAAAAAAGCGCTTCTTCACTTTTCTCCCTCCTGCTGCTTGATGTTTGCACACCCCACCAACCCACCCACCCACACATTGTCGCTTCCAACTTCATGCTTTTTGCTTCGCCATGATCTGTCTTCTTGGTTGCTATGGTCACCCAGCTCTGCCAGAGGGCAGCATGGCCGCGGAAGGCTTTGGATAAAATCAAATTGAACTAGGATATAAAGAACTGCAGATGCCCCCCGACTAAAACACATAACCTTTCAGGCATTTACTTTGGTAATGTGGTGAATCTGATTGTTTTAGACATGCAGGTGCCCCCCCTCGAGAAATCTCGCAGTAGCCCCGCCACATCCAAGCCTTCCCCGTCCGAAGGCCAGAGTCAAAGCCCCCACGGACATGCGCAACACTCTCACTCACGCTCCGCCAAAGGCGCCGCATGGCAACGCCATCAGGAGGGTGCCGGAAGTGGTGGAGGGGTTGCCCTAACAACAACAACTGCAACAACAACAGCGGGCGATGGCCCACAGCAGCCTCAGCAACGCCTCCAACCAAGTAAACCAAGACGTAGATAAACTCCCACCCTCCGACGCCGCATGGCCGTCATCTTTTTCTTCAGTTTGTTTGTTCCTCCCCCTGGTTCGTTGACAATCCTCACCCTCCTTGTACTCACTTGTACTCCCCACCCCTCACTGCTTCTCTTCTGTACACAAACAGTGTCGAGGCTCGCCACTAGAGGACGCCATTTTCTCCCTTTAACACAAAGCTAAAGAGGCCAATCGCTGCAACATAAACAAACTAAATTGGTTAAAGCACGACAGCATAATCCCTTTTTTCAACAAACCTAACTTTAATTTTTTATTTGTACTTTCACTCATTTTTGGAGGATGATTTTGAAAAAAACAAAACAGAAGAAAGCTGCACTCCATCAACAATCCCTCAACCTTCTCTCCTATTTGATTTGTTTACTAACAAAAAGCACATTTCTGAGGCTCCTCCTCTGGAATGTCTGTGCATGTATCCCTCCTCTTTGTTTCCTTCCTTTTGTTTTAAACAACTATGGGACCCACGATGCACCTCTGCAGCACCCATGTGAGAGGGGCTTGCATGTGATTGACAGACGCTCTTTCAATTTCAAGCTCCATCTTGCTCCTACTACCCACCCCCCGCCCTCCATCTTCAACTTTGACCCGCAAACTTTGTCTCCCGGCGTGTTGACCTCCTCCCTCGCCCCCCCAACCCTCCACAAAACAAACACGCCCAGGCCAGCGCCCCGGCCACCAGAGGCACAGCATTGTGGGTGTGCTCACCATTCAGAGAGCTCAGTCTGATTGGCTGCCCGCCCTACCATCGCTGGCGCCGGCCAATGGGAGCAGAGCGGACGGCAGACCCCCGACCCTCAGGAAGGCCGTGTCGGAGGAGAGGCCGACCGTCGCCCGAGGTGAGACCCTCAAAGTCCCCTGTCCCACCCCCTTGATGCTACTAACGCACACCTGCAAAGAAGCAAAGAGACAAGAAAAAACCCTAAAATAAGACTAATTTAAACTAACCAATCCTAAAAGATCTAACTAATGATGTCATTCCTGATTGGTGGCTCCTACGTGTCCACGTCTCATGCCGGTGCTATTCATGACAATCACGTACTGTTTCATGTCCATGTCCTCGCTTTGGCGCGCTTCTTTCCTCTTTGTTGATATCGTGTCCCCGCCCACGCAGCGCGGTCCGGCTACAGGTCAGGAGATGGCCCCGTCACCGCCGCCTCCTTGGACAGTGGCCTGAGCGGCAGCGCCTACAGCCTGTTGGACGAGGACGCAGAACTGAACGAGGTGGACAGCGCTATCTTCCAGGTGCCGCGACTGTGAGTCTCGCGCTTCATTTTAAAAGATTTATTATAATTTGTATTTATAGTCAAAGTTTTTTTTTTTAATATCAACAAAAATGATTACAATTTACTTTTTAACATTCTTTTAATTACTTACAATTATTATTTGTAATGATTATTTCTTTGTTTGGCTTTAGTGGGAAGATTCCTAATGGTACGGATGGGATGAAATCATCTATGAGTGATTCTGATGGTAAGACAAATTATAATTAATCAATCAGAGATAGACTCCAGCACCCCCCGCGACCCTGAACGGGACAAGCGGTATAAAAAGGATGGATGGAAGATTGATTAATTATTATTACAATGTAATTTATTGTACTATTATTACATTACATTGAAATAATCAATACTACAATGTAAACTCAGTGTAATATTGATTATTACAATTTACTACAGGGTGAATTGGGTTTGTATCCATTTTTTATTCATTTAAAATAGCTGAAAAAGCTAAAGAAAGTTATGATTGTTATTCTAATTAAGTAATAAAAATGTATTATGTTTTTAATTCATTTCATTTGACAAACATTTTAATTGTACTCATTTTAGTTAGCAGAATATTTTTAAATAAAGTGTTTTATTTGTATAATTAAATATATTTAAAAATATATATATATTATATGACAAATTGTATTTGTTTTTAATTTAAATAACATAAAATGCTAAATACAGTTTTTTTAATATATAATTAAATATTTGTATTGGTTTATTATTTATGAGTAAATATTTGTATGGACTTAAAGTACTCATAAAAGTAAATGTGAGGGCTTGTTAAAATGGTGTATTGTGTGTGCTGCAGGTAAGTCTCAGGTGATGGGAGAGATCAAGATCGCTCTGAAGAAGGACGTGAGGACAGAAGGAGACCAGCTGGTCCTGGAGATCCTTCAGTGTCGTAACATCACATACAAGTTTAAAACTGCAGACCACCTGCCTGGTAATCCTACTCTTTGACTCTTTACTCTTAAATACATTTCTTCTTCCTTCTTTGTTTTCTTCTTCTTCTTCTCTTTCTTCTTCTTCTTTGTCTTTTTCTTCCTCCTCCTCCTTCTTCTCCTCCCTTTTTTCATCATTAATTTTTTTTCTTGATACTCTTCTTTTTCTTTTTCCTTTTATGTTCTTTTATTTTACTAGTTCTTCTTCCTATGTTTGTTTTTCTTTTTCTTCTTCTTTTTGCCATTGTTGATCTTTTTGTTTTTCTTGTTTCTATTTTTTTCTTCTCTTCTTTTTGTTCTTGTTTTTATTTTTCTAATTCTTCTTCTCATTCGTGTTAGTTTTCCTCTGTGTTCTACTTTCTCTTGTTTTGGATCTTCTACATTCATGTTATTCCTCTTGATGAGCTTATTGTTCTTTTTGTTTTTCTTCACCTTTCTCTCGTGGTTCTTGTTCTCCTTTTTCCAGTTCTTCCTCTTCTTGCTCCTATTCTTCTTTGTCCTCCTCATTTTGTTTTGTTCTTCTTGTTTGTTTGTTTTCATCCTTTTTGTCATTTTTCTTGAACATTCTTCCTGTTCTCTTTGTTGTTCTTCTTATTTGTCTTTTCAATCTGTTTTTGTCCTTGTCTTATGTTATTATCTTTGTTATTTATTCTTATTTTTCTTTTTTCTTATTATTTTTCTTTTCTTCTTCTTCCTTATTTTTATTTTTCTTCTTGTTCTTCTTCTTCTTCGTTATCTTTTTATTTTTCGTCTTATTATTTTTATTTTTATTCTTCTTCGTCTTCTTCTTTTTGCCCTTTTGTTGATGTGTTTGTTTTTCTTGTTTGTATCTTTTTTCTTCCTCTTGTTTTTAGTTCTTGTTTCTATTTGTGTTTTTCTTGCTCTTGTTCTTGATCTTCATGTTATTCTTGTTAATGATCTTATTGTTCTTCTTGTTTTTCTTCCTCTTTCCCTATTTTGTTCTTCTTCTTCTTCTTCCTGTTATCATCATTAATATAGTATTGAGGTTATCTTTATATGTCCTGGTGTTGATGTTTTAAAGCAATGATTCTCCAACTTTGGTACGTGTACCACTCGGGTACACGGGCTCCATCTAGTGGTACGTCAAAGAATCACTTGATTAAAGTGCAGTGTTTTATTTTCATATATTCAAACACAGTGTCACTGTTCAATCTCTGTGTGTAATGTTACGGTGGCCAAAAATATGAAATATACTTGTTAATTAAACATTTCTGCCTTGTTTTTAATGAATACTTAGGCTTACTACGCTACTGTATTTTAATGTTGGTCATAATGGTGGTACTTGGAGAGTCAAGTGTTTTCTGAGGTGATGCTTGGTAAAAACAGTTGGAGAACCACTGGTCTAAATGAAACAATATCCTGCGGGTTCCTGGGGTCATTATCGACCTCTAGTGGTGAGGGGTTTAAACTGCAAGTAAATACAAATAAGATTTTTTTTCCTGATTAACGGAAACCAAATTCGATTGTCAGACCTCTACGTGAAGCTCTACGTGGTCAATATCGCCACCCAGAAAAGGATCATCAAGAAGAAGACGCGGGTGTGTCGTCACGATCGCGAGCCGTCCTTCAACGAGACCTTTCGCTTCTGCATGAACCCCGCCGGACACTCCTTACAGGTGACAAGTGCCCCCACCCTTCCTCTCTATCACGCCTGACAAGTTCAACAAAGTGAGCTCACTTCTCATGACGCTTCGTTTTCAGCTTTTCCTGGTATCCAACGGCGGCAAGTTCATGAAGAAGACGCTGATCGGTGAGGCCTACGTGTGGCTGGACAAGGTGGACCTGCGTAAGCGTGTGGTGAGCTGGCACAAGCTGCTCGCCAGCACCGCTCAGATTCACTCGTAGTAGGCGGCGCTCACCCGGGTGTGTTTAGCCGTTTATTTTTATGCGTGGACGGAAACATTGACGAAGTGAGGGAGGAACAGGAAGTGTCGACAGGATGGCCCAATCAAGCAGGTACAACAACACACGCTAAATACAGGGATACACATGCTACATGCTACATGCTAATTCATCCCAGCATTTTACCAATGATTCTTTATTTTTCTATTATGATAGATAATCCGTTCTTCATGTCTGTAAGAAGCAGTATATTTGATACACACACACACACTCACACACACACTACCTAGCATTCGACGCCGCGTGTTCACTTTAAACAGAGTTTTATCAAACGTCGCATTTCTTTATTAGCATTATATTGAATTGGAGCCTCTGTGACATGTGTGCATGTGTCAGTCAGTCTGGTTCACACACTGTACATAGAACATCATATAATAGATCCATATATAGATATATATAAATTATATTTATCACAGACAATCAGGTCTTGATGATTGTTTTTATTTCTCCACAACAAAAGCTTTTATCTTGTGTGTTACTGCGCTTTTTTTTCTTTAGCACTTTTTCCTCCTTGAATGTAAATTATGAGATCCACTCTCTCCCGGGCAGATATAGGATAATATAATATATTATATCATAGCAAATTATATTATAAAAAGTATGTTTGTTCATGTGGTTTCTATGCAGTAATCATAGCCAACGTGTCTCAATGTTTTTACCAGACTGAAATGTGACACATTTAAAATGTTTCAAACATTTTTCTCATTTCATTTGCACTTGTTTGTAGAATTTTTTTTTCATGTATTTAGTTTGTGTTTTTTAATTGAATTTTGTATTATTTATTCTCCGTGCAGGAGTGTTTACAGGCGTCATAATTCATCATGTCATAACAAGATTTTGTAAATGTCATGTTTTATGTTTGGAAACTCAGTGACTTTTTCCCGTTTACAAAAAAAGAAAAAGTAGTATTCCGATAAAAAGCGCCGAGTCATTTTTCCAGCCTCATTTCGAGCGATGACCAAAAAGACACACCGTTAATCCCGATTGTGGTTTTCATGTCCGCGTGAGTGTTTTTTATGACATGGTTTGAAGTCCTTTGCGTTTCACCGGCTCACAAACACAAAGGTGTAACATCCCAGCCGTGTAAATACGTCACCTTTTTTAAAACAGCGGGCTTAGGAGCAATAGGTCCTTGAGAGGACCATGTGAAAAAGACACAATTTTAGAAAAAAAAAGGTGGTGATGTTTTCAGTTGTTTTCTGGATGTACAGCGCAAACTAACCACACGAAGGCAGTACAGTCTTCAATGTGCTCACTCTGGATGTTGCATGTTTTGTTGGTGGCTCATAATATTTTTGTGTCCGGATTACGATTAGAAAAAAACTAGAAAAAGAAGATGAAGTGTAGAGAAGGGTCTAGAACTATTGAGCGGGGGAAGGGGGGCGGGGGGATTTATTCATGATTATGATATAATAAATGCTGACTGTACAAAGATGATGCTCGTCTGTTTTGTTTTTCACTTGTAAGAAAAAAGAAATTGACTGTCTATTGGTTTTGTGATTGTGTACAGGAGGTACTGATACATTATGCAAATTGTGCTGTAAAGAAATGGCTGTTGCCCCTCCTCCTCCCCATGTGGAAATATATTAAATATGAGTACAAATCAAGCACTGGTGGTGGTGTTGTTTTCTCTTCGAGAGGGGCTTAATTGCCGTATTTTCCGGAATATAGAGCGCACCGGTATATAAGCTGCACAAACTACATTTTAGAAGAAAAAAATATGTTCCCACATATTAGCCGCACCGGAATGTAAACCGCAGATATACAGTACAGGCCAAAAGTTTGGACACACCTTCTCATTTCAATGCCTTTTCTTTATTTTCATGACTATTTACTCAGTAGATTGTCACTGAAGGCATCAAAACTATGACACCTGTGAAGTGAAAACCCTTTCAGGTGACTCCCTCTTGAAGCTCATCGAGAGAATGCCAAGCGTGTGCAAAACAGTAATCAGAGCAAAGGGTGGCTATTTTGAAGAAACTAAAATACAAAACATGTTTTCAGTTATTTCACCTTTTTTTGTGAAGTACATACCTCCACATGTGTTCATTCATAGTTTTGATGCCTTCAGTGACAATCTAATATAAATAGTCATGAAAATAAAGAAAACGAATTGAAATGAGGTGTGTCCAAACTTTTGGCCTGTACTGTATATGTTGTGAAAAAAATTCTAAACACAGAAAGATTTTGTAAATGTTTATTTACATACCTTAATTGTTTCCAAACTTTGTTTGTAACACGGCAGTAAAACGTCCGATCAAACAAAATAGAAGTCATCGCCATGTACCCACTAGCTAAACAGACTCAATGTTTTTGGTGAATTTCCGAAACTGAAACAATACAAAAATAATGCCATTTTCAGATAATTATACTAACAAAGACGCCTTTAAACGTTTTAGCATATTAGCTGTTGCTAACGACGCTGGCTTTATTACATTACCGTAGCATGTACAAATGTGCACGAAAACACTCCTACTCCTAGATATCACACAGGGGGCGGTTTAGTAAGTATGAATACTTTGTCAAAATGTAAAACTTACAAACATCGCTTGGAGAGATGAACGTTCTGATTGAAAGCTCAGTCTGAACAGAATGGCACTGCAGCTCCTGCAGTGAGCAAACTCGTCCAGAAGATGGCGCCATAGCACAAACAATAACACCTATTCAGTGTCTGCTTGTTTTTTTTTTAATAAACTATTTGCCTTATGGCTGTCAGCAAAGAATATTCCACAGATTAGCCGGATCGTTTTATAAGCCGCAAGATTTAAAGTGTAGGAAAGAAGTAGCGGCTTGTAGTCCGGAATTTACGGTACTCTTTTTTTTTTTTTTTTTTTTTTTTTTTTTTTAGGTTGTTCAGGGAGGTTAGAATTCTGGCGCTGGGTGGTTGTACTTCCACACGTTGGCCAGTAGAGGGTGGTGTTGGACACTGTAGCACTTAACTCATAAGGAGGATCTTAGGATAGGATAGACTTACAGGTAAAAGCCAGTAAATTAGAATATTTTGAAAAACTTGATTTATTTCAGCAATTGCATTCAAAAAATGTAACTTGTACATTATATTTATTCTTTGCACACAGACTGATGCATTCAAATGTTTATTTCATTTAATTTTGATGGATGGAAGTGGCAACAAATGAAAATCCAAAATTCCGTGTGTCACAAAATTAGAATATTACTTAAGGCTAATACAAAAAAGGGATTTTTAGAAATGTTGGCCAACTGAAAAGTATGAAAATGAAAAATATGAGCATGTACAATACTCAATACTTGGTTGGAGCTCCTTTTGCCTCAATTACTGCGTTAATGCGGCGTGGCATGGAGTCGATGAGTTTCTGGCACTGCTCAGGTGTTTTGAGAGCCCAGGTTGCTCTGATAGTGGCCTTCAACTCTTCTGTGTTTTTGGGTCTGGCATTCTGCATCTTCCTTTTCACAATACCCCACAGATTTTCTATGGGGCTAAGGTCAGGGGAGTTGGCGGGCAAATTTAGAACAGAAATACCATGGTCCGTAAACCAGGAACGGGTAGATTTTTCGCTGTGTGCAGGCGCCAAGTCCTGTTGGAACTTGAAATCTCCATCTCCATAGAGCAGGTCAGCAGCAGGAAGCATGAAGTGCTCTAAAACTTGCTGGTAGACGGCTGCGTTGACCCTGGATCTCAGGAAACAGAGTGGACCGACACCAGCAGATGACATGGCACCCCAAACCATCACCCAACCATGCAAATTTTGCATTTCCTTTGGAAATCGAGGTCCCAGAGTCTGGAGGAAGACAGGAGAGGCACAGGATCCACGTTGCCTGAAGTCTAGTGTAAAGTTTCCACCATCAGTGATGGTTTGGGGTGCCATGTCATCTGCTGGTGTCGGTCCACTCTGTTTCCTGAGATCCAGGGTCAACGCAGCCGTCTACCAGCAAGTTTTAGAGCACTTCATGCTTCCTGCAGCTGACCTGCTCTATGGAGATGGAGATTTCAAGTTCCAACAGGACTTGGCGCCTGCACACAGCGCAAAATCTACCCGTGCCTGGTTTACGGACCATGGTATTTCTGTTCTAAATTGGCCCGCCAACTCCCCTGACCTTAGCCCCATAGAAAATCTGTGGGGTATTGTGAAAAGGAAGATGCAGAATGCCAGACCCAAAAACGCAGAAGAGTTGAAGGCCACTATCAGAGCAACCTGGGCTCTCATAACACCTGAGCAGTGCCAGAAACTCATCGACTCCATGCCACGCCGCATTAACGCAGTAATTGAGGCAAAAGGAGCTCCAACCAAGTATTGAGTATTGTACATGCTCATATTTTTCATTTTCATACTTTTCAGTTGGCCAACATTTCTAAAAATCCCTTTTTTGTATTAGCCTTAAGTAATATTCTAATTTTGTGACACACGGAATTTTGGATTTTCATTTGTTGCCACTTCAAATCATCAAAATTAAATGAAATAAACATTTGAATGCATCAGTCTGTGTGCAATGAATAAATATAATGTACAAGTTACACCTTTTGAATGCAATTACTGAAATAAATCAAGTTTTTCAAAATATTCTAATTTACTGGCTTTTACCTGTATATTTACCCCACAATGGGGGAATTACGTTGTTGCAGTGCAGGTTTTTTTACATACAGGAGCAGAAGTAAAATGGAATGAAAAAAAATAAAGTAATACTACATATTGCTCACTAACATGTATAAATATAAGATAAAATACAACAAAAAACCACCAACATCCGTATTGCACAACACGAAAAAAAAAAAAAAAAGATCACAGTAATCACATAAGTGCATTGTAAAGTCTTATGGAAGTGGGGAGAAAGGACCTGCAGTAGCGCTCCTTCTTGCAGTGTGGATGTAACAGTCTAAAGCTGAAGGAGCTACTCAGGGCCTCCACAGTGCCGTGCATGGGGTGAGAGGTATTGGACATTATGGATGCCAACTTGATCAGCATTCTTTTGTCATCCACCTCCTCAATGCTGTCTAGTGGGCAGCCTAGGACAGAGTCAGCTCTCTTAATCAGTTTATTAAGTCTGGTCCTGTCTCTGACCGTGCTGCCCCCACCCCAGCAAACGACGGCATAGAACACCGCAGAAGCCACCACAGTGTTGTAAAAAGTGACCCACACACCCCGAAGGACCTTAGTCTCCTTTAGAGGTGTCGCCAACGTTGACTCTTCTTGTACACAGTGTTTGAATTGTGAGTCCAGTCCAGTTTAGTGTTGAGGTGAACACCCAGGTATTTAAATGAGTCCACTATTTCTATATCTGATCCCTGGATGTTCACAGGTGTGGGTGATGGAGCTGACTGCCGGTAGTCAATCACAAGCTCTTCTGTTTTACTGGTGTTCAAACGCAGGTGATTACGTGCACAGCAGTCAACAAAGCCTGACATGACTTCTCCAAGAGCTTCTGCAGATGGCAGCGGTTGGAGTCATGCCTGGGGTATAGAGCGTGAACATGTAAGGTGAGACCACCGTCCCTTGGGGAGTCCCTAGGCTGCAAACATTTGAAGAACAGCCACACAGCCTCACGTACTGCGGCCTGTTGATGAGGTAGTTAATGATCCATGCAGTCAGGTGATGGTCCACTCCCACCTCTTCCAGGTTCACCTGCAGCACTGCCGGCTGGATGGTGTTGAAAGCACTGGATAAGTCAAAGAAGATGACTTTCACCGCACTTCCTGTGGTCATCCACCTTGATGCCTGGACAGTGAGAAAAGTGCAAGGGGTCCATTGCTGACACTGTCTGCGTGCGTAGGTGGCTGAGGATGACCCGCTGCTTGGTTTTCATGAGGTGGGAGGTCAAAGCAACAGGTCTGAAGTGGTTCGGCTCCATGGGATGAGATTTAGGGCTGAAGCTCAGGTTGAAAATTTAAATTTAATGGACCTCAACAGTTAAATGGTCCGCACATTCCCTGATGCCATCATGTATATACGTATGTATATGTGTATGTATATATATATATATATACTGTATATATATATATATATATACACAGTGTATATATATACTGTATATATACTGTATGTATAATTATATATATATATATATAGATATACTGTATATATATATATATATATATATATATATATATATACTGTATATATAATTATATATACACAGTATATATATATACACTGTGTATATATATATATATATATATATATATTACTGTATATATATATATATATATATATATATATATATATATATATACTCTATATATATACACAGTGTATATATATACTGTATATATACTGTATATATAATTATATATATATATAGATATACTGTATATATATATATACACAGTATATATATATATATACACTGTGTATATATATATATATATATATATATGTCAAGAAAACATCAGTGGGGTTGGTTTTTGGATCTTTTTTTATTTTCTGTTCTCTTGGTATTTTTTGTAACATTATTGTTTAATCAATATGTAATAAATATATGTAGTTGAATAAACTTAAAACAAAGAATATATACAGGGAAATGTAACCAGAAAACATCTATGGAAGCTCACTTTAAGTTTTTTTGTTGTAAGTTTAATCAACTTCATTGCAGTTGTCTATCTGTCTCATTTAACAAACTTACAAAGAAAAGAGTGAGAACTCCATCGATTTTATACCTTTTGCTCCTCAGATCTTTTCTTGACTGACTGCTTCTGTGAGCTCAGACTGCTGGGGAATGGTTGCACTTTTACACTTCGGCCAGCAGAGGCTTCACAGCATGGTAATATTCAGCAAAGATCACTTCTGTGTTTAAGGTCTGACTGTAAAACTGCTCAAAGATCCTTCATACAACAATCATCTTCTGTTTTAAGGCCTTACAGTCCTGCAAAGGTGCTTATCAAAAATCCTAACAAGGGATTTGGTCATATAAAGGATATTTGATTAGTGTTCTTGTTGAAGGGCCTCAAATCAGAAGTGATCAAAACCAAATGCTAGTCAAAGATCCTGGATGATTTTGTCATAAAGAGGAGCTTTCACGTGTGTCTTTGTAGGAGGCGTATCAAAATCAAAGATCCTTTTATGCAACAAAATCCTCCGCTATTTTAAGGACCTATTATGGTGTATTTCGTACACGCATACATCCATCCACCCATCCATTTTCTACCGCTTATTCCCTTCGGGGTCGCGGGGGGCGCTGGAGCCTATCTCAGCTACAATCGGGCGGAAGGCGGGGTACACCCTGGACAAGTCACCACCTCATCGCATGGCCAACATATCAATATAATAAATCACATAGTTCCAGTTTGTCATTACAGCATGTCCGAAAAGTAGTGGGACGAAGCAGAGCTTATTTAACCCTACCCCTTTTCATTTCATGCAAAAGTGCTTGTCAAAGATCATCTCTAATACGGAAGTGCTCTAGTGTTTTTTGTATTCAAAACAGAGGATGGTTTCGGCATATAAAGGATCTTTGACTAGTGTTTTTGTACTAAGCCCTCAAAAGAGAAGTGATCTTAAAGATACTGATCAAAGATCCTTTATATGACAGAATCAGCTGCTGTTTTAAGGACCTACTGCAAGAACTACGATCTGCTCGTCAAAGATCTTCTATATGGCAGGAGCACATTGCCTGTGTTTTAAGCAAACATTGTGTTGTCGTTTGTGAGTCACAAGTTGTCTAACTTCTTGCCGTTGAATTCATGATTTCCACAAACGTGTTTGTGAATGTGTTTGTGAATGTTCTACAAAATGTTGTTGATGTTCCAGTCAGGACCTTCCTGTCCAATCAGCATCCTCTCCCTTGTCCAGCCTGCAGTCATTGGACGCCTCCAGCGACCCCCAGACTGTGACCTCCTGACAGAGCAGCGAGTCGTCATGGTGATGTGTCCTCACACACACTTGCTATCAAACACACGACACTTTCTTTCATCTCTGCCAACCAGGACACAACCTTTTTTTGTATTTCTTTTATGAAGACCTCAGAATGTCCATCAAAACACAATTTGCCAAAATCAGATCATATTTTATTAGTTTTTTAAATTACTTTATTGCTGAGCCATTATTTATTGAAATTAACTTAATTTGATTGAAAATTAAAATCTCAATCTATATTA
The DNA here is from genome assembly GCF_033978685.3 of Nerophis lumbriciformis. Classification (NCBI taxonomy): domain Eukaryota; kingdom Metazoa; phylum Chordata; class Actinopteri; order Syngnathiformes; family Syngnathidae; genus Nerophis; species Nerophis lumbriciformis. The sequence goes on from NC_084552.2 coordinate 49,604,091, forward strand.
TATTTTTTATCCCTTTTTTCACAGATTAATCTCAGATTGAGACGTTTTGACTCTGCAATTCTTACACCACACATTTTGATATTAGATCAGTTTTTGACAATTTATTTAATTATTTCTATTATGTTTTGCTTAGTATAAAAAAGATATGACTATTTTCGTCTTATTTACGGTAAGTGTTATATATACATATATAACACTTATGTGGCAGGGCATACAGGTCATCACGTACTATAAAGCTGCCCCCTGTCCCTGTGACAACAGTATCAGCTTCCTAGATGACAGTATATATATATATATATATATATATATATATATATATATATATATATATATATATATATGTGTGTGTGTGTGTGTATATGTGTATATGTATATATACATTACATACGCATAAATAAATAAATATATATATATACATAAATAAAATAAAAAAATATATAAATATATATATATATATATATATATATACATAAATAAATATATATAATATAATATATAATACATATAATTATATATGTGTATACATAAGTCTTCTTATTTCTATTATTATTCTTTTTTTATTGTAATTTTTTATGATTTTAAAACATAGATATTTTATTTTTTGTCTATTTCAATTTTTTATACTACATTTTAGTCATCCTTATCCATAGATTTAAAAAAAATATATAATAAAAGATATTTTGTGTATATTAATTTTTTAAATATACAGTATATTTCTATTTTATATAGTATATTTTTCTTGACTTGCCCATCTTTAGATTTTTTTTCTCAGCCGTGAGGAGTCGGCGCGGAGACGTCGACGTGTTGCTTGGCGACGGACACTGGGCAATTCCCCAAACAGGTGGGTGGGGTCGGGAGCTGGAAACTGAGGCTGCACCTGCCGACACACACACACACACACACACACACACACACACACACACACACACACACACACACACACACACACAGAAAAATCATTGCTAATTCAGTGAGAAAAACAAGCTTATCTTTAGTGCGATGGCTCACACGGACATTTAGCGGATGTTCTTTTGTGACTCAGCAGCATTTTGGATCTTTGTAGCAAGAAAAATGTTTGTTGTTGACAAGTGAGGCGACCTCATGCTCATATGTCCTCTGGTGGACATCTTTACTTTACTCTACATCCTGACAGCAGGAAACTTCTAAGTCATTCAAAAAAGTTGGGCACAAAAGTTTCAATAAAGTTTATTTTTTGATTTTCTCTTATTTTCACAGGAGTTAAAAATGAAATAAGACTGTGCTTACTGTATGTACAGTACATGATCCACTGTACACTGGGCTTGTCAGGCACAAGACATTGATACAACATGGATTATACGTACATGTGTCACACAATATTGTCACACATCCACTTCTTTGTCACCTTTTGTTTGGGCGGTTAAAACCATTTTGGTGTTCTGTGTTTGGAGCAGTTATTTGGTTTTTCCTTTTCTTTGTGTTACAGACTTCACCACTCCTTGAGCCGGGCATAATTGCTGCAGGTGTGCGTAATTAACTGGCCTATTTATCCACACCTGCACGGGCAGAAAGGCACTGGCTGATTAGTCTTCGTGACACATGTCAGGACCTTGGATTCATGCTGTGGATTCTTCTCCTCAATTCCACTTCCTGTATGACTTTTCGCCTTCCTTCCGACCCAGGTAACCACTCTGTTCTTGATGTCATGTTTTACCTGTTGCAAGCTTTTGTTTCCCTTTTTGATGCACCGTAGTTTTTTTGTTAGTGATGGGTTGATGAGGCGTCATGAAGCGTTTCGACACATTGCAAAACTGTATTGATACTGTGTCGATACTGTGTCACTAAATACTGACATCTGCTGGACATTAAAAATCCCTACAGGCAACCTATGGACCGACTCAACTGACACTGATTTTATGCCCTAGTACAGGGGTCACCAACCTTTTTGAAACCAAAAACTACTTCTTGGGTACTGATTAATGCAAAGGGCTACCAGTTTGATACACACTTAGATAAATAAATATATTGTCATTTGTAAGTTACACGTAAGTGTGATTTAAACAAGAATAGCTAAATAAATACATTTTATATATATAAAGAAAATGGGTATTTCTGTCTGTCATTCCGTCGTACATTTTTTTTTCCTTTTACGGAAGGTTTTTTGTAGAGAATAAATGATGAAAAAAAACACTTAATTGAACGGTTTAAAAGAGGAGAAAACACGAAAACATTTCAAATAAAATTTTGAAACATAGTTTATCTTCAATTTCGACTCTTTAAAATTCAAAATTCAACCGACAAAAAGAAGAGAAAAACTAGCTTATTTGAATCTTTTTGAAAAAATTAAAAAAAGAATTTTTGGAACATCATTAGTAATTTTTCCTGATTAAGATACATTTTAGAATTTTGATGACATGTTTTAAATTGGTTAAAATCTAATCTGCACTTTGTTAGAATATTTAACAAATTGGACCAAGCTATATTTCTAACAAAGACAAATCAGTATTTCATCTAGATTTTCCAGAACAAAAATTTTAATAGAAATTCAAAATACTTTGAAATAAGATTTAAATTTGATTCTACAGATTTTCTAGATTTGCCAGAATAATTTTTATGAATTTTAATCATAGTAAGTTTGAAGAAATATTTCACAAATATTCTTCGTCGAAAAAACAAACTAAAATTATTATTCTTTACAATAAAAAAAATAATTTTTTTTTACTTGAACATTGATTTAAATTGTCAGGAAAGAAGAGGAAGAAATTTAAAAGGTAAAAAGGTATATTTGTTTAAAAATCCTAAAATCATTTTTAAGGTTGTATTTTTTTCTCTAAAATTGTATTTCTAAAAGTAATAAGAAGCAAAGTAAAAAATAAATGAATTCATTTAAACAAGTGAAGACCCATCCATCCATTTCCTACCGCTTATTCCAAGTGAAGACAAAGTCTTTAAAATATTTTCTTGGATTTTCAAATTCTATTTGAGTTTTGTCTCTTTTAGAATTAAAAATGTCAAGCAAAGCGAGACCAGCTTGATAGTAAATAAATAAAATTTAAAAAATAGAGGCAGCTCACTGGTAAGTGCTGCTCTTTGAGCTATTTTTAGAACAGGCCAGCGGGCGATTGATCTGGTCCTTACGGGCTACCTGGTGACCGCGGGCACCGCGTTTGTGACCCCTGCCCTAGTATATACAATAATATAAACCAAGTCATTGTATTTCATTTAGGATTATTTCATATCTTCATTTAAATAAAAATATTTTTCTATCTTTTTTAGATACAGTCAATAAATGTGAACATGCATCATAACATGGAAATCTAAGAGAACGTGTTGTGGATGATTGTGGACTGGGAATTTTTTTAATTTTATTTTTTTACACATTTTTATTAAAAAAAGAAAAGAAAAGTTTTTCCGACGTATTACATTTTAGACGATTTCTCTTCTTAGTTATTATTTCTCCGGCTGTAGAAAAGACCCGCTCACAGGGCACAGAGGAGGCGTCAGTGCGACACAGTTCGCGTATCGGTCACGTGACCAAAACAGCTCATGATCGGTCACGTGACTTTCTAAAAGCGGTACGCGCACCGACACAGGGTTTCGCTCTATGAGCTCGACGCATGCGCCGATGCATCGGTGTTGCCGGACCCATCACTATTTTTTGTTATCCACTTAAGTATTGCTCGTTATCCCTGTTTTGAGCAATTAGGACCCTTTTTTGTTCTTACTCCTGCCTGTTTTGTATCTTGGGATCCTTTAAAACTGACTGTGAAACAACGTCACAAAATAGTTGCATTTGTAAATTGAGACAATGTTGTTGGTTAGGAAATGATGAAATTTGAACCAAAAAATGAACCAAATTGCAATGGTTGTATCAGAGTCAAAACCGGACCTTGAAATTTTTTTGTCAAAAAGCATGTTTCAACGTTAGTTTTGAGTTGCTCAATGTCAGGACCTCATAGAACAAGTTTTCAACGTTGTTTCAATGTCAAGTGCCTGCTGGTAAAGGACTGTCATTGGCAAGTCAGATTCATTAGATTTAAAGTACCAATTATTGTCACACACACACTAGGTGTGGTGAAATTAACCTCTGCATTTGACCCATCACCCTTGATCACCCCCGGGGAGGTGAGGGGAGCAGTGAGCAGCAGCGGTGGCCACGCCCGGGAATATTTTTTGGTGATTTAACCCCCAATTCCAACTCTTGATGCTGAGTGCCAAGCAGGGAGGTAATGGGTCCCATTTTTATAGTCTTTGGTATGACTCGGCCGGGGTTTGAACCCACAACGTACCGATCTCAGGGTGGACACTCTAACCACTAGGCCACTGAGTACAGTTAGATTTGCACGTAGTTGACGATCAGGGGAGAAACATTTTGTTTATGCTACATGTGTGCGAGCAGGTATGACTGTCACTTCTGTTAAAATGTAAATTTATTATTCGGTTTGGAAACTTCACAGGTTTGCATGTTACTACAAATGTTGGTATCAATCCGATACCAAGTAGTTACAGAGTCATACATTGGTCATACCTAAAGTTGCTGCGTTCAGGGACGTACAGTATTTTCTGGGTTTATAAACAATAAATAAATGACAAAAGATTTTGTGATACTAAAAAATATTGATGTTATTGTTGCGTCTGACCAGTCTTCCTCTCAGGGAATTAAAGTCACTGGTCAATCCCAAGTTCTTTCAGATGACATATATGTTGAGTAAGAAGGACCATAAAGACAGAGTAGGAATATTATCAAGTTTTACTAAAGCTTTAGGAGACCAGTCCTACAGTGCGCTAATACCACCATCTCGAGGAGGTCTGAAAAATCAAACGGGAAGACACAACTTGTTGACTACGAAAACAGCCCCCACCCTGCCCAGAAAGGAAATCAGCCTCATTGTTCTAATACTGATAAGGTAAAAAGGGAGTGTGCTATACTCCCACATTCCAACCCTTCAAGGTAAAGCACAGATTTTACTTGCGGACATAAGATACAATTAAGCAAAAAGAGAACACATGGGAAAATATTAGCTGCTTTAAACATGACTATGAATAAAGAAAGAACTCTTAAAAATATATGCATTCTCCACATTATCTTTGTAGTATCGACGATGTCTGTGTAGATCCACCCATGGCATGTGTTTACATTCAGGAGCACTAGCTTGCTGTTAGCTATTGTATCCTCCTACGGTGTTTAGTGAAGCCTGTTTAGCTATTCCTCATCCTGCAGGGATGATACTTATAAGAAACGTACTTTATTTGTCGCCATGGAGGCGAGGATTAGTGATTTAGAAGTAGCTAAAACACTGAAAGGATGTTAGCCGCCAGCTAACTGTTTAAAGTACCGCTTGCAGAGAAGCGCCTCAGTGTTGATAGCGTCTCCTTTTTATTAAAGCAAAAATGCGTCCATTCTCCCTCATCAGTCTCCACACCGTTTTGGCTTGCAAGTACCCGTGCGTGTGCGCTGCCTAACATGCGCCTCTTACTTGTATTACCAGCAATGTCACGACATAACTGTCTTGTCTCTAAAACAAACAAACCAAAAAAAAGTACCCAATATTTTTCAGAGGCAGTATAGTACCGCTTGTAATTCATTAGTAACGCGGTACAGTATTTTTCGGAGTATAAGTCGCACCGGAGTATAAGTCGCACCTGCCAAAAATGCATAATAAAGAAGGAAAAAAATATATATAAGTCAAACTGGAGTCCGGCCAAACTATGAAAAAAAAACTGCGACATATAGTCCGAAAAATACGGTGCTTATTAGTAGCAGTATACCGTACAACCCTAGTAGCATGTGAGCTACATGGTAGGATCTTCAATGTCCAGCCATGATCAAGGGTGATGGGTCAAATGCAGAGAATAATTTCGCCACACCTAGTGTGTGTGTGACAATCATTGGTACTTTAACTTAACTTAATTGGACTGTGAGGTTGAATCAGAGTCCAAACAAACTTCTGTGCTTTGAATGATGGAATAATAAATATTTAGACCCCTCTTATGAGGGCCACTAATACTTAATATTAGCACATTTGAACAAACTTCTACAATAATTCATGCAGGATATTTGATTCATCCTTTCACTTTAATTCAGTAAATAGGTTTCCTTACTTTTTTTTTTTTTCTACACTTCATTCTCCAGGGAGAGTTGAGGTCTTAGCTCTGGTAAGAACATTCTAGACGCCTGAAATGCTTTATTCCTCCTAAAAGCAGATTTCACGTTTGGGGTCTTTGTCTCGTTGGAACAAGTTTCTGCCAGACGTCAGTTTCAGTCAGGACGTCTTTCTTGGTGGACAAAGTGAAACTGGCTTCACTTTGACACTGCAGCCTTCTGACAGGTTTGGAGCTTCATCAACATCTCATTCAGACGTTTCTGGGCCAAGCACCATACAGGAAACTGAGGGAGGACGTCTTAGTGATGAAACTGTTTGAAATTACCCCTGTCTTTAAAGTACCTTGTTGTTGTTGTGCAATACTATGACATTCAAGTAATACAGTACAGTATAACACTGCTGTTTGCTAGATGGAAACTGGCACACCACTCGCTAACTGACAACTACCGCAGTAATTTCCATTTGGCAACTGATGCGCTAATTGCTGTTGTGTTAATCGTTAGCTGGCAACTGGAACGTTAATTGCTCGCTGGTGCATTACCTGGTGCGTTAATTGCTAGCTGGAAACGAGCGTGCTAATCAGTGGGTGACAACTAGCACACTGATTGCCAGCTGGCAGCTAGCGCTCTAATGACTAGCTGGCAGCTAGCGCTCTAATGACTAGCTGGCAATTGGTTTGTTTATTGCTAGCTGGCAACTAGTGCTGATCACTAGCTGACAATTAGCTCACTAAAAGCCAGTTGGCAACTGGTGCGGTAATTCCTAGCTGATAACTAACGCTCTAATCAAGAGCTGACCGCTAGTTCACTAGTAGCTCGCCGGCTGTGTTAATGGCTAGCTCTGAACTAGCATGCTAATTGCTAGCTGGCACCTAGTGCGCTAATTGTTAGCTGTCTTAAATTTTAACAGTCCATCCATCCATCCATCCATCTTCTTCCGCTTATCCGAGGTCGGGTCGCGGGGCCAGCAGCCTAAGCAGGGAAGCCCAGACTTCCCTCTCCCCAGCCACTTCGTCCAGCTCTTCCCGAGGGATCCCGAGGCGTTCCCAGGCCAGCCGGGAGACATAGTCTTCCCAACATGTCCTGGGTCTTCCCCGTGGCCTCCTACCGGTCGGACGTGGGGGGTGTTCGGGTGGCATCCTGACCAGATGCCCGAACCACCTCATCTGGCTCCTCTCGATGTGGAGGAGCAGCGGCTTTACTTTGAGCTCCTCCCGGATGGCAGAGCTTCTCACCCTATCTCTAAGGGAGAGCCCCGCCACCCGGCGGAGGAAACTCATTTCGGCCGCTTGTACCCGTAATCTTGTCCTTTTGGTCATGACCCAAAGCTCATGACCATAGGTGAGGATGGGAACGTAGATCGACCGGTAAATTGAGAGCTTTGCCTTGCGGCTCAGCTCCTTCTTCACCACAACGGATCGATACAGCGTCCGCATTACTGAAGACGCCACACCGATCCGCCTGTCGATCTCACGATACACTCTTTCGTCACTCGTGAACAAGACTCCGAGGTACTTGAACTCCTCCACTTGGGTCAAGATACATTTTAACAGTAATAATTAATAATTCATGTTTTTATTATAAGTCTGAAGGTACAGTGAGTATGTAGATGTCCCTTCTGTTTCTAAACGACACTACAGTGTGTTGATCGATGTTCATTTCTATTTAATGACATTTACATTTGTGGAAAAATTGAAGGGGGACAAGAAAACAAATATTTAATAAATATGACAACCCCCCCTGCAGCACCTCTGCTGACCTCCTGTTGAAGATGTATGTCCTATAGCGTGCAAATAATTCACCAAAATAGAATAAATTGTTCACAAATGTTTCTAAAAGACGATTACAAATGGTATAGGTTGACTGTCAGGGGCGCCGAAAAGGGGGGGGTAAAGGAGACGGATTCTAGGGGCCCATGATGGAGGGGGGCCCAGAGAGGCCCCTAATGATGATGAAATTATAATACAGAAAAAATAATGACACTGTGTTGGGGGCCCTGTAAAGATTATTTTCATGGGGCCCAAAATCCCTAGCGGCGCCCCTGGGTTGACATTCTTACATCTTCCTTTCACTTTTCTGCCCTTTTGAGAGTTTGTTGGTCCAACACGAGTTCTGTCAAACTGATCTCACAGCTGCTGTCAATCATGGTCCCCAACAACTCCTTTGTAAGTGAACGTTGAAGACTTATGACGTCGTGTCACTTTTCAGTGTGTAGTTTGAGAGTAGTCATGTGACTGCCAGGCAGCGTTTGATTGGTGAAATGGCGTCACGTGACCAAAGTGTACATATTTTTTTGCATGCAGTAATAGATTATGAATAAATGTATAGGTGACATTGTAATGTCGGACGAGAAAATAGTCTTTCAAGAAAAGACGTCACTCTGTATGATAGCCAAAATTAATGGACATGTTATTTTGAGACACACATCAGTGAATGCATACTTGTTAAACTTGAGACCTCAGATTTCGGGGGTCGGGGGCGTGGTTGGGGGGCGTGGTTAAGAGGGGAGGAGTATATTTACAGCTAGAATTCACCAAGTCAAGTATTTCATATATATATATATATATATATATATATATATAAAATAAATACTTGAATTTCAGTGTTCATTTATTTACACATATACACACACACATAACACTCATCTACTCATTGTTGAGTTAAGGGTTGAATTGTCCATCCTTGTTCTATTCTGTCACTATTTTTCGAACCATGCTGAACACCCTCTCTGATGATGCATTGCTGTGTGGCATGCACAAAAGTGCTTTCATCAAATGCACTAGATGGCAGTATTGTCCTGTTTAAGAGTGTCACAACATTGCTGTTTACGGCAGACTAACTGCTTTACGGTAGACAAAAACGTGACTGCTGTTGTTGTGTGTTGTTGCCGCACTGGGAGGACGTTAATGAAACTGCCCAACAATAAACCCACATAAGAAACCAAGAACTCGCCCTCCATCATTCTACAGTTATAACGTGATTGGGCAGGTACGCTGTTTATATTGTGGGTTAGGACCTGAGTCCGCCTGAATTTCGGGAGATTTTCGGGAGAAAATTTGTCCCGGGAGGTTTTCGGGAGAGGCGCTGATTTTCGGGAGTCTCCCGGAAAATCCGAGAGGGTTGGCAAGTATGATGAAGGGCAAACTTAATCAACAACCATACATGTCACACTAAGAGTGGCTATATAAACAACGGCAACACTGTCATAAATCCATGCCATATAATGAAACCACAGTAAACAACAATGACAAACACATTTCAAGAGAATATTTGCACGGCAACACAACGGAACACATTTGCAGAATTCCCTGCAGCACCTACTCTTCCGGGACGCCACAATATAAATAAATGGAGAGATCTGAATAAAAGTCAATGTAACAAAGTAAAAGTAATCTTTGTTCATCAAAAAATACTTAAGTAAAAAGTATGTTGCATTAAAACTACTCTGACAAAAAGTTACTGTAACGAAGTACATGCAGCGCATTACTACCCACCTGTTATACATTACATGATCGATTGCTATATGACAACACACTGTGTGCGTGTGTGTGTGTGTGTGTGTGTTACATGTGATGTCGTTTACAAAATCACGTGCTAAAAGACGGAACATGGATATAATGCTTACAACACTGCTCTATATACATCCACATGTAAGTTGCCAACATGTTTAGGAGCCTAACATGAAATAGATGTTCATATATGTGGATGTTAAATATGTAGGAGCAATTACATAAACACTTCTTTAAAAATTTACTTAAAAGTGTCAATTATTAGAATTAAATATATAAATGTGTCATTAAATGTCAGTTTATTAAAGGTAAAATAAATCGTTATTTAATCTTTTTTTTTTTAATATTCAATTAATCAGTTAATGATGTAATGACACTGTTTAGGCCGGGGCTTCATCAATTTATTTGATCTGTCAATCTTTGAAAGTCAGTGGGCGGGTCTAACACCTGATTGGTTAATCAGCACTTCCGCTTGTCCGTGGAACTTTCGACCGGAGAAGCGAGGGAGTACTGGTCTGAAAGTGTGGAAATAACTCCGACACGTGGAATAAAATCCGCGACAGCAGGTCTCGCTTCCACCAGCTCTAAAACATCCCGAAAGGACGAGTGAATCTCCTCCTCAGCCGCCAGGTTTGCGAAGACTTCCAAAGTTCCGAAGCGTCGATTGGATTAGATCCCTATTAGCCCCGCCCACTCACTTTGATGGCTGACTTTGACAGGTGAAAATAAAATACGACATAATTAGAAGAAACCAATAAAACAAATTCATAAATATTAAAATAATTATTTCAATGATAAAATGTACTTTTACATTTAATACATTATGACACTTTTAGTAACACAGTTGTGTATTTTAATTCCAGTTATAATGAATAAAAGACACATAATTATTGAACTATTTATTTAATTTTGTCCCATTTGAACATCCGTAGTAAACTTCTGCAAAATCCTGCTCTTTCGCCTTTGCTGTTCTTCGAAAAGCTCTTTTTGCACATCGAGGAGAGCAACATGTCCACATTTGGACACGGCGTGCGCGTGTGTGCGCGTGCGTGCGCAGCCCCCCTATCTCCCCCACGGTCTTGTTCCGCGCGTGTAACGGAGCCAGTGGGAGTGGGGGCGGGCTGATGTGATTTGTGTGCAGCAGCAAGAAGAAGAAGAAGAAGGGCGACATTGTGGATCTTTATCATTCTTTTGGATTTATTTCTTGCTTTTTGTCCGTCTAAAGATGGATTACCGCCTGTGTGGACTTCTGCTTCTGTCGGGCTTGTCCTGCGTGTCCACAGGACAGTTCCCCAACGCGCACATGTGAGTACTAAATAAAGTGCCCGCTTATTAGAAGTCGTATTATTAGCAGTATTACGATCTTAGCAGCCTTTAAGGAATCAAACCACACAACTTAAGAACGCGGATATATTTGTTTGGAGGTTATTTTCGCGGCGTGACACATGCGCGCTCGGGGCGGCTGTCAAATGTGACAAACTTTATTATTTTATTATGTAAATGCACTTTATTGTGGTGGGGATTTGGCAGCGCTGTTGTCTACTTCCTGTTTGAACTTGCTTCTAACTACTCGTGGACAAAAGTATTGGGACACTGTTGCACCAAGTCCAAAATATTCCTCTGTGAGACAAAAGTGCTGTTTACACGGCAGCGTAGATCCTCTATTTGACAAGAGCACTCTGTTGTTTTGAATTCCTAAAATGCAAACCGAAGATCGTATGTTTGAGAAGAATGCTCTGCTGTTTTTACACGAACCCTGGTCAAAGATTGTCCATACAATAAGAACGCTATAATGTTTTTAAGGAAGGGCTGCAAAAAGATTGTCTATGCAAGACGACAATGTGCGGATGTTTTTAAATGCACAAATGCAATGTTCAAGGTCCTTTATATCATGTTCTACTGGTTTTACGACCCACTTGTCAAAGATCCTCTATATCACATAAGTGTTCTGCTGGTTTAAAGACCTCACGAGTCAAAGATCCTCTATATCACAGGAGTGTTCTGCTGGTTTTACAACCTCACTCCTCAAAGATCCTCTATATCATGTGAGTGTTCTACTGGTTTTAACGACCTCACGAGTCAAAGATCCTCCATATCACAGGAGTCTTCTGCTGGTTTTACAACCTCACTCGTCAAAGATCCTCTATATCACGTGAGTGTTCTACTGGTTTTAACGACCTCACTAGTCAAAGATCCTCTATATCACAGGAGTGTTCTGCTGGTTTTACAACCTCACTCGTCAAAGATCCTCTATATCACATGAGTGTTCTACTGGTTAAGACCTCAATAGTCAAAGGTAGGGAGGTAGGTCTTTATTGTCATTGCACAAAGATCCTCTATATCACAGGCATGTTCTGCTGGTTTTACAACCTCACTCGTCAAAGATCCTCTATATCACAGGAGTGTTTGCTGGTTTTGCATCGTCACTAGTCAAAGATCCTCTGGGAGTGTTCTGCTGGTTGTACAACTTCACTAGTCAAAGATTCTCTATATCACAGGAGTGTTCTACTGGTTTTACAACCTCACTCGTCAAAGATCCTCTATATCACATGAGTGTTCTACTGGTTAAGACCTCAATAGTCAAAGGTAGGGAGGTAGGTCTTTATTGTCATTGCACAAAGATCCTCTATATCACAGGCATGTTCTGCTGGTTTTACAACCTCACTCGTCAAAGATCCTCTATATCACAGGAGTGTTTGCTGGTTTTGCAACTTCACTAGTCAAAGATCCTCTAGGAGTGTTCTGCTGGTTTTACAACTTCACTAGTCAAATATCCTCTATGTCACAGGAGTGTTCTACTGGTTATAAGACCTCAATAGTCAAAGATCCTCTATATCACAGGAGTGTTTTACTTGTTAAGATCTCAATAGTCAAAGGTAGGGAGGTAGGTCTTTATTATAATTGCACAAGTACAACGGAACTTTGTTTTCAGCACAAAGATCCTCTATATGACAGGCATGTTCTGCTGGTTGTACAACCTCATTCGTCAAAGATCCTCTATATCACAGGAGTGTTTGCTGGTTTTGCAACTTCACTAGTTAAAGATACTCTAGGAGTGTTCTGCTGGTTTTACAACTTCACTAGTCAAAGATCCTGTATGTCACAGGAGTGTTCTACTCATTATAAGACCTCAATAGTCAAAGATCCTCTATAGCACAGGAGTGTTCTACTGGTTAAGATCTCAATAGTCAAAGGTAGGGAGGTAGGTCTTTATTGTCATTGCACAAGTACAACGAAACTTTGTTTTCAGCACAAAGATCGTCTATATCACAGGCGTGTTATGTTGGTTTTACAACCTCACTCGTCATAGATCCTCCATATCACAGGAGTGTTTGCTGGTTTTGCAACTTCACTAGTCAAAGATCCTCTATATCACAGGAGTGTTATACTAGTTTTAATGACCTCACGAGTCAAAGATCCTCTATATCACAGGAGTGTTCTATTGGTTATAAGACCTCAATAGTCAAAGATCCTCTATACAACAGGAGTGTTCTGCAGGTTTTACAACCTCACTATACAAAGATCTTCTATATCACAGGAGTTGTGCTGGTTTTACAACCTCACTCGTCAAAGATCCTCTATCACAGGAGTGTTCTGCTGGTAATACAACCTCACTCGTCTACGATCCCACGTATATCAATGTAGCTTGTCGATTGATTCTCAAACTGTGGTGACGTAGCGGTACGTCAAATAATCACTTCATTAAAGTACTGTTTTATGTTCTTATATACAAACATAGTGTTACTGTTCAAACTGAGTGTAATGCTACAGTGGACAAAAATATCAAATAAAACCCTTGCCTTGTTTTTAATGAATACTTAGACGACTATGCTACTGTATTTTAATGGTGGTCATTATAGTGTTACTTGGAGAGCCAAGTGTTTTTCTGAGGTGGTACTTGGTGAAAAGTTTGAGAACCACTGCTCTACATTATATCACCAGAGCGTTCTGCTGTTTTTAAGGACCTGATGTAGCTTGTCAAAGATTGTCTGTCTGTACAACATGAGTGTTCTGTTTTTTCTACTAATATGGCTTGTCAAAGATGGTCTATACGAAAGGAGTATTCTGCCGTTTTTGTTGGACAAATGTGGCTTGTCAAAGATTGTCTACATGACGAGAGTTCTCTGTTTTTAAACCAGCAAATATGCTGGTTATAGATCCTCTATCTGAAAGGATCTGTTTTTGCGGATCTAAAACAACCAAAACTAGTGAAAGGTCCCAGCACCGTGCTGTTTTAAGGACATACTTCAAAAATGCTAGTCAAAGATCCTATATATGGCATGAGTCTTCTGCTATTTTTAGGATCTAAAAAAACAGCAGAACACTTGCATGTCAAAGATGGTCTACACGAAAAGAATACACTGCTGTTTTTAAGAAGATACTTAAAAAAACAATCTTCTTTTTGACAGGAGCTCTCGCTGATGTATTTTTTTAGGATATACTGTAGTTTGTCAAAGATCATCTATAGGACAAAAACACTTGGCAAAATTGCTGGCTATCGATGCTCTGACAGGTCCTGTTTTTAAGGAACTACAGTCAAAAACTCTCATCAAAGATCATCTTTATGACAAGAATGTGCTGCTCCTTTTAACCATAGAAGCTGGTCAAAGATCCTTTACATCACAGGAGTCTTCTGCTGCTTGTAATGACCTAGAGTGCTCTGCTGTTTTTAAAAGGCCTTGTTGCAAAAAAATCTGGCTATATTCTATCCGACAGGAGCATTCTGCTGTTTTTAAGGATCTGAAACAAACAACCAAAAAAACTAGTGAAAGGTCCAAGCACAGCACGCTGCTGTTTCTTAGGATCAAGCTTGTCAAAGATGATCTACATGACAAGAATGCTCTGCTGTTTTTTTAACGTACTTAAAAAATGCTAGTCAAAGATCCCCTATATCAGTGGTCCCCAACCACCGAGCCGCACAAAAAATAAAAAAATAAAAATTTAATTAAATCAACATAAAAAACACAAGATACATTTACAATTAGTGCACCAACCCAAAAAACCTTCCTCCCCCATTTACACTCATTCACACAAAAGGGTTGTTTCTTTCTGTTATTAATATTTCTGGTTCCTATATTATATATCAATACAGTCTGCAAAGGATACAGTCCGTAAGCACACATGATTGTATTTTTTTATGACAAAAAAAAAAAAAAAAAAAAGAAATACCATACCCCCCCTCATATAGGACCACTGCCCTATATGACATGAATGCTCTCCTGTTTTTTAGGACATACTTCAAAAATGCTATTCAAAGATCCTCTATATGCAAGAGTTTTCTTTTTTTTTTTTTTTTTTTTTTTTTTTTTTTTTAGAACCTAACGTGTCAAAGATGGTCTACATGACATGAATGCTCTCCAATTTTTGTTTAGTTTTTAGGACATACTTCAAAAATGCTATTCAAAGATCCTCTATATGACAAGAATGCTCTGCTGTTTCTTTTTGGACGTACTTCAAAAATGCTGTTCAAAGATCCTCTATATGCAAGACTGTTCTGTTATTTTTGGGACCTCGCTTGTCAAAGATGGTCTACATCAGTGGTCCCCAACCTTTTTGTAGCTGCGGACCGGTCAACGCTTGAAAATGTGTGCTTATGGACTGTATCCCTTGCAGACTGTATTGATATATAATGTAGGAACCAGAATATTAATAACAGAAAGAAACAACCCTTTTGTGTGAATGAGTGTAAATGGGGGAGGGAGGTTTTTTGGGTTGGTGCACTAATTGTAAGTGTATCTTGTGTTTTTCATGTTGATTTAATTAAAAAAAAAAAATAATAAAAAAAAAAATTATATATATATATTATATATAATTTTTTTTTTTTATATATATAATTTCTTGTGCGGCCCGGTACCAATCGGTCCACGGACCGGTAGGTTGGGGACCACTGGTCGACATGACAAGAAACCTCTGCTGTTTTTTGTTTTTTTTAATGACGCACTTCAAAAATGCTGGTCGAAGATTGTCCATACGACAGGAGCATTGTGCTGGTTTTATTGTGAGCTACATTAGGGACACTAGTTGACACAAAGTTGCACAAGCTTCCACATGATTTTGATTGGTCAAAGGTCACAGACAGACTTCCACACCAAACTCATCCCAGCGTGCCTTCACCTATTTGCTGTGCTTAGACGCCCAATGACAAAAGTCAAATGGACAGGTTTTTGGTCATGGGGGAGATTTTTTTAAAGGGGCGTGGCCACATCCTCCACCCTCAGTGGCGGTGGCGAGCCCTGATGGCACTCAGCCTAATGGGCCGCTGCGGTGATGTCAGACTTGCAGATGTTTCATGGCCACTAAGTGGATTGATCCGTGGCTCGCAGGCGTGGTGGGCGCCCCCCCCCCCCCCCCCCCTTCCCCGTATCGTGGTGTGCACATTGGCTACATTCTCAGACACTGTCGCAAAGGTCACGTGACCTCTCCTTTGCCTCGCTTCAAAGAGGACGCCCAGTGGGATACACAGTGGTGGTCTACACCCATGCACCCCTTTGCCATTGTTATGATGTCATAGGTCAGCCTTCATTGGCGCCATGCAATCGTCTGATATTGATCATCAACGTTTATCTACTCTCTCGTATCACTCTTTCACTTTGTGTCAGCTTTTCTTTTGTCCACTTCTTTTTTTCTTTTTTTTTTTCCCCGTTGGATTTATTTATTTTTTTAAAGACTAACTCGATTTCATGCTCAGCTAAAGAGCCACGGCGCTCTGCTCGCTGTCTTGTCTCGGCCGATCTCCTCGGCCGCGGTAATGTGAGGAGGCACTTTATGTGAACACAACAACATTGGAGCAGCAGCAGGGCGCCGAGGGGGAGGGGCTCTTTCAACATGGCCACGGGAAGTCGCCAAAGGAGCGCCGTTTTTGAGATGTATCGCGATATCTCCGTTGTTATATCGCTTGTGATACAATATCGATATTGTGAAATGGTAAACGTACAACATCGATATTGTTGGATTTCTGCCGATATACGGAGATGCTGGGGTATCTCTAGTGATACAATATTATTGGATTTTTTTGTGATACAGTATTGATATTGTGCGATTTGGCTGCTACTGTGTGGATATTTTGAGATAGCGTAATATCACTAATGGTACAATAGTGATACTGTGATATGTCTAGTGATACAATATCAATATTGGGACGTACTGTATTGTAGCATTTCAGCTGGTGCAGTATCAAAATTGCAATATCTCTGTTGGTATAATGCCGATACTGTGATATCTCTAATGGCACAATATCGATATTTTGACATCTCTAATGGTTTATATTGGGAAACATTGTGATATCTCTAATGGTACAATATCAGTAGCTGTAGTGACACAATAGTGATACTGTGAGATTTTATTGGTACCATATCAGTGTTTGGAGAGAGATATCACACTAATATCAATAATGTAATATCTCTAATAGTACATTATCAATATCGTTATATCTCTTGTGATACAATATCGATATTTAACTGTTACCATTTCACAATATTGTAGGATTTCTGCCAGTCCAATAGCAATATTAAGTGATTCAACGATGACACTAGTGATACAATATTGATATTGTGCAATTTGGCTGCTACAATATCGATATTTTGAGAGTACGATATCTGTAATGGTATAATATTGATATTGTAAAATGTCTCATGGCAAATTACTCATATTGCAGTATCTCTACTGGTACAATAAAAATATTGGGAGATGGTACAATATTGAAACTTTGATATGTTTAGTAATACCGTATCAATTTTGTGAATAGTAGCAGTAAAATATCAATATTGGAAGATACTGTTTTGTAATAATTCGGCTGGTACAACCGTGCAATATCAAAATTGGAATATCTCTATTAATACAATGTCAATATTGCGATGTATTGATATTGGGATATTGATATTTTGATATCTCCAATGGTAGAACATTGGTATCCGTAGTGATACAATATTGATACTATGAGATTTTATTGGTACAAAATCCCCATTTTGAGAGAGTGTGATATCTCTTATGCCACAATATCAGTATTGTAATATGCATTTACGTTGCAATATCTCTAAAGTACATGATCCATATCATATCTCTTGTGATACATTACCGATATAGTGAAATGGTAACAGTACGTGAGATTTCTGCCAGTACCATATCGATGATGCAATATCACTAGTGATACAATATTGATATGGTGCGATTATGGCTGCTACAATATTCATATTTTGAGATATTGTGATATCTTTAATGGTGCGATATAAATATTGGGAGATAATGTGAAATCACTTTGATACTGTGATATGTATACAATATCGATATTGTGCATGTTCTCCCCGTGACTGCGTGGGTTCCCTCCGGGTACTCCGGCTTCTTCCCGCTTCCAAAGACATGCACCTGGAGATAGGTTGATTGGCAATGCTAAATTGACCCTAGTGTGTGAATGTTGTCTATCTGTGTTGGCCCTGCGATGAGGTGGCGACTTGTCCAGGGTGTACCCCGTCTTCCGCCCGAGTGCTGCTGGGATAGGCTCCAGCACCCCCGCGACACCGACAGGGACAAGTGGTAGAAAATGGCTGGATGGATGGAATGTAACAGTACAGCATCATCAGTAGGATAGACTTTATTCATCTCACAATGGGGAAATGATGTGGTTGCAGTGCAGGTACAAAAAGTAGACAATGCAGCTGAACCAATCCCAAGCTCTTCACGGGTTCCTCAGTGAGTGATGGTGTTTTGGTGGTGCCGAGTGAGAAGCAGGACTTGCCAGTAACTTCCCCTTTCCCAGTCCGGGCTCATGGGAGCCCAGGAAGTCATCAGCTCGAGGCCGTTCAGGGTCCACCTGCATTTTGGGACAGATGTAGTTGTCACCGTCAGGTCGTCCATGAAGGCTCGGATGAGTGGCTGTAGAACTCCAGACTTGGTGAGAGGCCTCCTATACTGAATTTCCACAGACTTCACCAGAATGTTCATGGCGGGTGCAAAGAGGGGGAACGAGATAGTATATCTGGTGATGATCTTCTTTCCAAGCTTGTTTCGGAGGAGACTGTCAGGCGGAAGTTGGCATATTAGTCCAGAATGAGGTCTCTGAACTTCTTCGGGATGTGATGCTGGTTCAGAGCTTCTTCGACCATCTTGTGGGGTATTGATCTGTAGGCGTTTGCGAGGTCCAGCCAGGTTCCCCTTGTTCTCCCTGAAAAAGTTGTGTGACTACGCCTGTGTGTGCTCCAGACACCAGGATACTTTTGGGATCCCTCCTTTCTGTACCAAGTATCCATGTAGGAGTTCTTCAGGAGGTAGTCTCTCGCTTGGCAACGGGGCTGAAGAAGATCATTTATTCAACACACAACCGCGAGATGGTTTGGAACTGATTATATTCTTAGACTTTTCCTTCTTTGGGATCCACACACTCTCTGCCTGTCTCCACTGGTCTGCTACCTTGCCACTCCTCCAGATCACCTTCAGGATCTTCCAGAGCCTGTGTAGTAGCCTTGGGCAGGTCTTGTACTCCTTGTAAGATACTCCACTGGGCCCTCTACCATCTTCTGCATACACTCGATCTTGGGTTGGCTACTGAATGTCGGTTTTTACATATCTTTCCACATATGCATTCCATAGTCGTCATCGTGTTTCCATTGCCGTTTGTCGTCATCCTATCAGTCTAGTAGGCAAGGCAGTTTCTAATAGTACAATATCGATTATCGCATACATTACAAACCCCAAAACCAGTGAAGTTGGCACGTTGTATAATTCGTAAATAAAAACAGAATACAATGATTTGCAAATCCTTTTCAACTTATATTCAATTGAATAGACTGCAAAGACAACATATTTGATGTTTGAACTGGAAAACTTTATTTTTTGCAAATATTAGCACATTTGGAATTTGATGCCTGCAACATGTTTAAAAAAAGCTGGCACAAGTGGCAAAAAAGTTGAGGAATGCTCATCAAACACTTATTTGGAAAATCCCACAGGTAAACAGGCTAGTTGGGAACAGGTGGGTGCCATGGTTGGGTATAAAAGCAGCTTCCATGAAATGCTCAGTCATTCACAAACAAGGATGGGGTCAGGGTCACCACTTTGTGAACAAATGCGTGAGCAAATTGTCGAACAGTTTAAGAACAACATTTCTCAATGTGCTATTGCAAGGAATTTTTGTACATTATAAGCTTTTGCTTCTTCCTGCTCATTTTCGGACATACAAAATGTTTATTTTTTATTTTCCTATAATATTGCTATTGTTTTTACAAGTGTGGATATTGTATAGGACAGTGGTTCTTAACCTGGGTTCGATCGAACCCTAAGGGTTCGGTGAGTCGGCCTCAGGGGTTCGGTGGAGCCTGCGCCGCGGAGGTCAAGACACACTCGACTCATTGTGTAAATAAAAACTTCTTCCTATCAGCGTATAATGGATACCCCCAAACAATGTTCCTTCTAATTTTCCATCTGATTTGCTGGTGTGTAATTTGTTGTGAGTTCATGCACTGTGTTGGTTTTATTCTTTGAACAAGGTGATGTTAATGCACGGTTCATTTTGTGCACCAGTACAAAAACATATAACTTTGTCTTGAATTTGAAAAAAATATTTATATTTCACTGAAGAAGGGTTCGGGGAATGCGCGTAAGAAAGTGGTGGGGTTTGGTACCTCCCAACAAGGTTAAGAACCACTGGTATAGGAGATGCTATTTTTTGTTTGAATTGTATAACCAGAGAATATTTCTTGGTCCAAACACTGTACGTGTATTGTTATATTTCTAATGTTAAAATATCAATATTGGTCGATATTGTGAAATTTTTACTGGTACAGTGTTGATATCACCCTTCTTTGGCAGCTTAGTCACAGATGACCATGCTAATTTACGCTCTTGTGTCAGACACTTATTTCGATTTGATGTTTATTTTTTTAATTTAATTTATTTTACATTTTTTTAATTTTGTAATGGTACTTTAATTATTATTGAGTTTATTTATTTATTTATTTTTTTTATTTTTTTTAATTTAAATCGTTTTGTCATCCTGTTTTAGTCAATTATTAGTAATATAACAACTCTGGAATGCTAAAATAGCGCGACATTAGCTAAGTGCTTGTTGTATAACTTCTAATTACAATTGCATGAAAAAAAGTCCAAAGTTTGACCCTGTTCTTTTTCTAACCTGGAAAACAAATCAAAAGTCAAACATTCTCAGGAGCAGATAGTTGACCTTGTAAAAAGAAGGCCAAATAAGGCGGTGGTACAACTAAAGTGTTTTATGTAAAAGTATACAGATGTGTTTCCTGTGCTGCAGCTGTTAGCTATTGCCCAGGTTGCTATGGTAACAGTGCAGTGGAAACATTTTTGGGAATTTCCATGTGGCAATAAAGGATGTGAGTTGCTGCCATTAAAAAAACTATGGAGGGGAAGAACTTGAATCCACAAAAAAAGGGGAAGGGGGAAGGCAAGTGACTGCTGTTTTTGAGGATTTCTAATGATGTTGACACACATATCTCTAAATGTGCTGAAGCGGCCATTAAAGTCCTCGTTGGGATTCTGCACTGAAGGAGGCGTTAAGTGCTTGGACAATCTCCCAGGAGCTCCAGGTGTGTGGCAGAGAAAAGTGGGCCCTTGACAGCCAGGGATGGCTTTGTGGAGAGCCACCCTCAATGGAGTGGTAGTGGCGAGACACAAAAAGTGTCTAATGGACGTTTTTTTTCAGAGACATCCGGGAAGTAGCTGCCACGGCTCGTGGAGGCGTCCTCATAAATCGTTGGACATTTTGTCCAAAGAGGGGCTGGATTGGCTGTAATCTATTTATACGCAGTGGCTACATTTGTGTGTGTGTGTGTGTGTGTGAGAGAGAAGAGACTGGCTAAGTGGATGGATGGGTAGCGACGCTAGCGCCAATGTGCGGAGGTGACGGGGCGCTCATCCTCGTGGTGTCGTCTCTGGAGTCCAGTTGGACGTGACAGTGAGCAGAGTGAAAGATGGCTGCAGGGGAGTGGCGAGCCGCGATGAGGCAGGAAGAGTGACTCTTTTGAGTGTAATAGGGCTGGGATATGTGGGGACCCTTTGGAGGGTCAATCAGTTACAGTTAGGCTATGAAATAGAACGACATGAAGACATTTCAGTAGGAATTGCGTGCCAGCGCCGAAAAGCCGACGTTGAACTAAATGCTGGTGGAATGTAGAAATAATTTAGAACTTTGTTTATGGTACCATAGATAGATTGCAGTGTGTCAGTGCGTATTTCCTTCTCAATACGCTGAGGAAATAGGTTCTAACATTAGCACGGCTGTCATGGCAATGTGAAACATGGAGACAGCCAAATCACATGATAAAATAATTCCTTATTGGTGTTTGCATAGGGCAGCACGGTGGTAGAGGGGTTTGTGCATCTGCCTCACAATACGAAGGTCCTGAGTAGTCTTGGGTTCAATCCCGGGCTCGGGATCTTTCTGTGTGGAGTTTGCATGTTCTCCCCGTGACTGCGTGGGTTCCCTCCGGGTACTCCGGCTTCCTCCCACCTCCAAAGGCATGCACCTGGGGATAAGTTGATTGGCAACACTAAATTGGCCCTAGAGTGTGAATGTTGTCTATCTGTGTTGGCCCTGCGATGAGGTGGCGACTTGTCCAGGGTGTACCCCGCCTTCCGCCTTATTGTAGCTGAGATAGGCTACAGCGACCCCAAAGGGAATAAGCGGTAGAAAATGGATGGATGGATGGCGTTTGCATATTGTGGACTACATGTACCAAGCTATATGGCAATCTGAAAGGTTTGAAACAGTAGCCTATAGCAGTGTTTTTCAACCACTGTGCCACGGCACACTAGTGTGCCATGAGATACAGTCTGGTGTGCCGTGGGAGATTAACTAAATTCACCTATTTGGGTTAAAAATAATTTTTTGCAAACCAGTAATTATAGTCTGCAAATTATGTGTTGTTGTTGAGTGTCGGTGCTGTCTAAAAGCTCAGCAGAGTCACTGTGTAATAGTCTTCCATCTCAGTAGGTGGCAGCCGGTAGCTAATGCTTTGTAGATGTCGGAAACAGCTTAAACCAAAAATAAACAAAAGGTGAGTGGCCCTAAGAAAACGCATTGAAGCTGTGGGAAGGCTATGCAGAACGAAACTAAAACTGAACTGGCTACAAAGTAAACAAAAACAGAATGCTGGACGACAGCAAAGACTTACTGCGGAGCAAAGATGGCGTCCACAATGTATATACGAACATGACATGACAATCAACAATGTCCCCACAAAGAAGGATAAAAACAACTTAAATATTCTTAATTGCTAAAACAAAGTAGATGCGGGAAATATCGCTCAACGGAAGACATGAAACTGCTACAGGAACATACCAAAAAAAGAGGAAAAGCCACCAAAATAGGAGCGCAAGACAAGACCTAAAACACTAAACACAGGAAAACAGCAAAAAACTCATACGGCGTGATGTGACAGGTGGTGACAGTACACCTACTTTGAGACAAAGGCTATAGTAATGCATGCTTGGTTATGGTTTAAAGTCATATCCAACAATTGCGACAACGACTGTTTACTGTCAACTGAGTTTAGTTTTTTTTAGTGATTTCTGCTGATGGTGTGCCTCCAGATTTTTTCAACGCAGAAAATGTGCCTCGGCTCAAAAAAGGTTGAAAAACACTGGCCTATAGGCATACCTTGGTAAAATGCCTCCCCTTTAGTTTTGGGCGTACATTAGGCTGCTAAGCATGCTCAACTTATTTTCACCAGTATAACGATTGCTAGCGTTGGTTGTAGTTGGTTTTAGTCTTTTTTTTTTCTTCCTTATAGTACTGACAATAACCATATGATTGCCATTTATTGTGATATTTTACACAGGCATGACATACTTCTTCTTGAAAATAGCCTCATTTCTGTATAAAACGGAGTAGCCCGGTCCATCCAGCTGGATTCGGCTGCGTATCTGGCAACCTCAGTCAGGGAGAGGGGACTACAGAATTTTGACCGTGATTGCAGTACTTTTGATTGATTGATTGAGACTTTTTTTAGTAGATTGCACAGTACATATTCCGTACAATTGACTACTAAATGGTAACACCCGAATAAGTTTTTCAACTTGTTTAAGTCGGGGTCCACGTTAATCAATTCATGGTACCATAGTGTCTATGATACCATAGATATAACTTTGGACTGTAAATGTAGGAATGGTTTTTATGTTGTAGAGCTGAAACTGTACAAGAACATAATGAATCTTGAAATGTTAAATTAATCTTGAAATGTATTAAGAAATGTGTAACAAGCAAAAAATAACAAAATCCATGACTTTTAGGTTGAAACGTACAAAATTACCTAAAATGTTTGCATAAACGTTAGCATGCTAACGTAGGAACTTTTAGCATACTTGCAAGATAACCGCATACATCAAAAGTCATGATTTTTAGGTTTATAGCATATGTATCAAACGCGAACCATGTGGCGGGCCAGAAAGCACTTGAGTTTTCTTTCTTTCTTAATGTATTCAATGTCTTAACTTTAATATTATCTGCTCATGCAACAAACACGTATTGCAAACATTTTTTTGTTAATATAAAAACAAATACTTCAATATCTGCTTTTCACCCCAGTTTATTATTTCAAGGCAAGTTAGCCATCATTTTCCATTCAATTTTTAGTTTTAGTTCATTCATCCGATAATAAATACAAATATTTGATAGAACAGGGGTAGGGAACCTATGACTCTCGAGCCAGATGTGGCTCTTTTGATGACTGCATCTGGCTCTCAGATCAATGTGAGCTGACATGGCTTAACACGATAAGTAATGAATAATTCCGCTGGTCATCACAGTGTTAAAAATAACGTTGAAAATAAAAAACATTCTAATGCATTTTAATCCATCCATCTGTTTTCTACCGCACCTGTTCAAGAAGTCGCATTAATGGTAAGAAGTATTTTATTTATTATTGGTTAGCTTCAGAATAACAATGTTATTAAAAAGAATAAGAGACTTACTATACTCAAAAAATGTTGGTCTTACTTAAAAATGCAGGCATTTAGTTGTATTCAGTGTTAAAAAATATTATATGGCTCTCACGGAAATCCATTTTAAAATATTTGGCTTTCATGGCTCTCTCATCCAAAAAGGTTCCCGACCTCTGTGATAGAACATTAAAAATGAAAAGAAGCAGAACGAAGTATAAACTTTTAATATCTGCCCCCTTTCCACCCAATTACAACATTAACTATTCAAACTAGAGAACTAGTAGGGCAATATTTCTATTTGATTACAACAAAAAAGTAACAAAAACGTATCCTTTTATCATCATGATTTTTTAAATTGTTTTAAATACAGAAAGTGATTGACATTGTTTTGTTCCACTGTCAAGTGTGTTCCATAAACTACTTCGATTGAAATGCATATTTCTATTGTCACTGTTCTAAATGTAGATTTCAACAATTTGGTATGTAAAATAATACATTAAGCAAATGTATAAACTGTTTTGTAACATCATGAGGCGATTATACATTAATATTCATTACAAGCGGTCCTTCGAGGGAAGCCATAACTTCCAGTGGCCCTCACCAAAAAAAGTTTTACGCTCCTGGTTTATACTAACAAAATAAGCTAAAATGTTAGCATGTTAATGCTAACATGGGAACTGTTGGCACCATGTTAGAAGTACGCCAAGTAATGAACTCCGTGATTTTGTAGGTTAATGCAAACAAAATCGGATAAAAATGCTAGTATAAAACGTACCGTATTTTTCGGACTACAAGTCGCAGTTTTTTCATAGTTTGGCCGGGGGTGCGACTTATACTCAGGAGCAGTGTTGGGACTAACGCGTTTCAAAGTAACGCGTTACTGTAACGCCGTTAGTTTCGGCGGTAACTAGTAATCTAACGCGTTATTTTTTTTTATTCAGTAATTTAGTTACCGTTACTACATGATGCGTTACTGCGTTATTTTACGTTACTTTTGATGTAGTATCGGCTAGAAACAGAAGCGCTGCGGTGTCGTTCTTCTGAATCTTCCTCTGTCACAAGCCGGAGAGAAGAAAAGAGGCGCGGTCTATGTGTGTGTGGGTGTGGGTGTGGGGAAAAAAAGTTGTTGGCACGTTCAGTCCACACACAGCGTGGTCATGGCGAGCGGAGTAACGGAGGAGCTTGAACGCCCCCGCCATTGAATCGGTGTGTTTATAAGTGCAGACTCGGTTGTGCAAAACGAAGGTTTTAAACACATGCTGAACGTGCTTGAACCACGTTACGACATCCCGTCGCGCACCCACTTCAGCAATAAGATTGTGCCAGATCTTTATGAGCAGGAGAAGAAAAAAGTTGTGGATGAACTATCCCGAGCATCAGCTGTTGCGCTCATGACAGACGGGTGGACGTCCAGCGGAACTATAAGCGCTCACTTCATCACAGCAGACTGGGAGATGAGAAGACACGCCCCCTCTACGAGAGTCACCTTGCGCAGGTACTGACACAAGCAGTGGAGGACTGGAAGATAAAGATATCCCAGTCACACGTGATAATGCCAAAAATCAAATAATTACAGAGAATGAGGCAGGACTGGGACCACAGATAGGTGCTTTGCACATGTAGTGAATTTGGCATCACAGAAGGGAATCTCAGTCAATAGGATGGAGCGCCTCTTTGGGAGGATCAGGAAGGTTTCTTACTTCCACCCAAGCACAACAGCTGCTCATGTGCTTAAGACAAAGCAAGAAATGCTAAAGCTGCCTGCTCATACATGATGTCCCAACCAAGTGGAACTCCACTTATGATATGTTGGAGCAGCAGGCAGCTATATACTCTGCATTGACCCACAACACCCTGAAGACAAATGTCACCCTGTCTGATGATGATGTGAGAGTGGCAGATGAGGTCCTCCAGGTGCTTAAACCCCTCAAAAGTGTTCCATCTCTACTGAGCACTGAAACTTCACCATCTGTGTCAATGATCCTGCCACTGAAAACAAGTATTCTACAATCCATGGCTCCAAGTGTGGAAGACAGCAGCATCACTCCAGATGTCAGGCATTATGTTTCAAGGAAGATGATGTGCCTTCTTATGTTGCACTTTAACTTGTTTTTTATTCATGGTCATTGGTCCAAGTTTAAAGAAAGGAGGAATGCCTTTTTATGTTGCACTGTTTTTCATTAATTATGTTAAAAGGAAAATAAAAATGTATGTCAAGTTGATCAACAGATTGTATTATTCTCCAGTGCAATAACAGTACTGAAATGAAGGCAAAAAGGGCATTAATGGGAGCTTTAAAAAAAAAAGAAGAAAAAAAGAAGTAACTAAATAGTTACTTTTCACAGTAACGCATTACTTTTTGGTGTAAGTAACTGAGTTACTTTTGAAATAAAGTAACTAGTAACTAACTAGTTACTGGTTTTCAGTAACTAACCCAACACTGCTCAGGAGAGACTTATGTGTGAAATGATTAACACATTACCGTAAAATCCATCCATCCATTTTCTACCGCTTATTCCCTTTGGGGTCGCGGGGGGCGCTGGAGCCTATCTCAGCTACAATCGGGCGGAAGGATTTAGCTCATTCACATAAGAGACTAGACGTATAAGATTTCATGGGATTTAGGGATTAGGAGTGACAGATTGTTTGGTAAACATATAGCATGTTCTATATGTTATAGTTATTTGAATGACTCTTACCATAATATGTTACGTTAACATACCAGGCACGTTCTCACTTGGTTATTTATGCGTCATATATCGTACACTTATTCAGCCTGTTGTTCACTATTCTTTCTTTATTTTAAATTGCCTTTCAAATGTCTTTTCTTGGTGTTGGGTTTTATCAAATACATTTCCCCAAAAAATGCGACTTATATATGTTTTTTTTCTTCTTTATTATGCATTTTTGGCCGGAGCGACTTATAGTCCGAAAAATACGGTACGCATGCTAACCTTAGCATGCTAAATATAGGAACAATTAGCATACTTCCCACATGGTGCCAAGTAACGAAATCCATGACTTTGATTTGAACTTACAAAATTAGCTAACATAAAACGCTAGCCTGCATTCTTCCAAGATGCTCTAACATAAGATCAATTATACGAAAGTGTGTATCTTAGCGAAAATTGTTGGCGTCCACTGTGGTAACTGCTAGCGAAGTGATTAGCTTCCACTACAAGAACAGCATCCATGTTTTTGTCCCTTTCAGTAACGGCGGTGAAAACAATCTACGGGCTGAGAATAAAAAATACATGAGTACCTCCATAAAGAAAATTAACCTTGCCCGCCAACCTCCAGCGTGACAACCTTTTGACCTGCCTTGGCGTGGAAGGTGAGGTGGGTGTGTGAGGGGGGGATCTGACACTGGAGCCCTGAAGGACCGTGTTGTCTTATTTAAAGCAAATACAGAGTAATGTGAGCCGGACATATTTAGCCTTTTGCGAGGGACAGCTGCTTGCTGCTGAGCGCTGATATAACAGGAGGCACTGTCCTGTCAGCACATTACTCCACATACCAAATAAGCTGAAAGTGCTTTGAACCCGACAAAAAGTTGACATATCTCAACATTTCAAGGCTCTGGAGTGGACTAATTAGCCACTTCCACAAATAACCATCAACACTACTTGCATGACTTCCTTAGTGCAGCCAAGAATGCAGCGCTTGTTACAGTAAGACAACGCCAAAGGAAATCCACTTTTGTCTAGCTCTTTTAAAGTTGGAATTCTTTATTGGAGAGCGAGTGACTACGTCGCTGGCAGACTCCAATGCGGCCGTATGAAAGTCAGCTGAGCGTAAGAACCGCTCGTCTCTTTGCCCTGGCACGTTTCTCATGGAGTCACTAATGACGCCCACTTATCAACAAGTCTGTTTCTAGTTGCTGTGTTTACACCATGTCTGTGGAACACTGGTCGGTAGCCTGACTTACTAGCATCGCTAAATCATCACAACAGACAAACCAAGCTGATGATGAGAATGTGAATCTTACAATTCCACTCGATTCTGATTCTTAGGATGATGGTTCGAGTCAGAATTTAGTCCCGATTCAACGTGATTTTCATTTCATATCGATTCTTGCAATAGATTTGGTGTGTGTGTATGTATTAGAGATGCGCGGTTTGCGGGCAGAACCGCGGAGTCCGCGGATCGGGCGGATGAAATTTAAAAAAATTAGATTTTATCCGCGGGTCGGGTCGGGTCGGGTCGGGCGGTTGAAATAAAAAAAAATTAGATTTTAAATAGATTCAGGCGGGTGGCAGTTAAACCAATTGGGAAATATATATACATAGTTAAATATTGTTACCCACATACGAAAAACGAGCAGGCACCTGCAGCATATGCCACAACAGAAGAAAAAAAAAGAAAAGAGATGGACACTTTTACGGAGCGGAGAAGGCCCCCGACGCCTCGCCGGGGTCCGGGACTGAGGCCCCTTCCCCCGAGAGGGCCCCACCGGGAGCCGTAGCTGAGGCGATCCGCGAGAAGGGCCCGACGCACGTCCAGGGTCACCACCGCGCCCACCGCACCGACACCCCGCCTCGTCCGCCTTCGCCGCGGCCGGTGTCACGCGCAGCAGGTAAGCAGCTTACCTGCCCGCCACCCCCGTGGCCGGGGGCTCGTAACAGGGGTCACTACGCGCGCTCCGCCCGCGCAGCTTACCTGCCCGCCACCCCTGTTGCCGGGGGCGCGTAACAGGGGTCACTCCGCGCGCAGTGCGCTCACGAAAGGGGTGGGGCTCACCCTGGTTGATATAGACAGCAGCTAGGACGGTGGCCATGGAAGTTGGAACCCGCTAAGGAGTGTGTAACAACCCACCTGCCGAATCAACTAGCCCTGAAAATGGATGGCGCTGGAGCGTCGGGCTCATACGCGGCCGTCGCCGGCAGCGAGACGCGCTTGGAGGTGCGCTCAGCGCGGCTCCCATATGATTGCGCACTGGTGTGCGTCTGGGTCGTGACAGCGTGGCACGCGAATGTCTGTGCTGCATTGGATCAGTCTCCTTTCTTTAACAGGCAAAAGCTTTATAACCTCACTAATGCCTTGCATCGTCTATATTAGATATATAACAACGGGCAGGTGCGGGCGGATGCGGTTCTGATCAAATGTTAGATCGGGTGGATTGCGGATGGTTGACGACTTTCTGATGCGGTTGCGGATGAAATAATTGCCTATCCGCGCATCTCTAGTATGTATGTATGTATGTATATATGTGTGTACATTAGTGTTGTCCAGATACCAATATTTTGGTACTCTTCGGTACTTTTCTAAATAAAGGGGACCACAAAAAAAAATTGCATTATTGGCTTTATTTTAACAACAAATCTTAGGGTACATTAAACATATGTTTCTTATTGCAAGTTTGTCCTTAAATAAAATAGTAAACATACAAGACAACTTGTCTTTTAGTAGTAAGTAAACAAACAAAGGCTCCTAATTAGTCTGCTGACATATGCAGTAACATATTGTGTCATTTTCCATTCTATTATTTTGTCAAAATTATTAAGGACAAGTAGTAGAAAATTAATTATTAATCTACTTGTTCATTTACTGTTAATATCTGCTTACTTTCTATTTTAACATGTTCTATCTACACTTCTGTCAAAATGTAATAATCAGTTATTCTTCTGTTTGATACTTTACATTAGTTTTGGATGATACCACAAATGTAGGTATCAATCCGATACCAAGTAGTTACAGAATCATACATTGGTCATATTCAAAGTCCTCGTGTATGTATGTATGTATGTATGTATGTATGTGTGTACAGTATGTATGTAAAAAAATTCATTTAGAAACATAATAAATAAGGATCATGATTCAAATGAGAATCAGTTTTTTCCGGGCACCACTAATAATAACAGTCATTTTACGTATCGCAAATATCCTACTAATAAGCAATTATTACTGATGGCGAACGCTAACATTCTGGTCAGGGGTTCCCCTACTGAGCTAGTTAGTAGCTCTCATGGTGAACGCTAATATTTCTAGTTAGAAATTATTGTACTATGCTAACACAATTATTTGCTAACTCCCATAAGAACTTCCAACTATTTTAAATGAATTCTAACTAATACTAACATTTGTCGTTAGCAGTTCTCGTGCTAAATGCTAATATAACACAACTATTTCATGGTGAATGCTAACATTTCCAGTTAGCAGTTCTCATGGTAAGCGCTAACATATCTAGTTAAAATTTCTCCTAGTAAATGCTGACATGCAGTATTCAATTCTTGTGCTAAATGCTCACATAATTCTTGGGTAACTGCCAGCTAACATTTCGAGTTAAAATGTCTCATTATAAATGCAATCGAGTTAGCAGTTTTCATGGTAAACGCTAACATTTCTATTTAACATTTCTTTTTGTGAATGCTAACATATCTAGTTAGCAGTTCTCATGGTAAACGCTAACATTTCTAGTTAAAATGTATTTTCGTGAATGCTAACATTTCTAGTGAGCAGTTCTTGTGCTAAACACGCACATAATTATTGGCTAACTGCCATGGGAACTATTTAAAATAATTTCAATCAATGCTAACATCCCGAGTTAGCTGTTGTCATACTAAACCTGCTCAGTGGCCTTGTGGTTAGATTACCTCCCTGCTTGGCACTCAGCATCAAGGGATGGAATTGGGGGTTAAATAACCAAAATGATTCCCGAGCGTGGCCACCGCTGCTGCTCACTGCTCCCCTCACCTCCCAGGGGGTGGAACAAGGGGATGGGTCAAATGCAGAGGGTCATTTCACCACACCTAGTGTGTGGTACTTTAACTTTAATTGCTAAGCTCTTCAAATGACACATATTAAACATTAAGTATTAGTGAAAGGACGAAATATAAATTATAACATTATTAACCTTATTACTTTTGTTGACATACACATGTAGCAGTCAAAGCGTTAGCCTTGTTTGTTTAGCGATGTTAGCAAGTCTCCTGTTGGTGTTACAACACAAGGTAAACCTTTACATTTGCACATGGGTTCTGTCAAGTGTTGTCTCGCTCTGTCCTATTTCTCTTGAGTAGAATACATTTGTCCACCAGCCCTCAGGGTGTGACACTCATACGTTCTTCTATGAATAGCTCTTGCCTTAACGCACAGCTCGTGCGGCCTTTTCACTCCTGGCTAAACATTATTATTGCATACATCAACGCATGAATGCAGTCATTGAAAGATCAACATCCTATATTGCTAATGAACTCATCGAATGTTTGTGTCCTCAGGGTAAAAGAATGGGTGGACCAGATGCAAAAGGACTTGATCACGCTAACGGACAAGGCGAGCGGCGTCCATAGTCTCATTAAGGTGAGTTTGGACGCTGTATGTCTTTGAATGACCTTACTTGAATCTTTCTGTTGATAGAGCTACTCATTAGCCCTAATGCTAACACGCTCTAAAACAGTGGTTCCCAACCACCGGGCTGCAACCCGGTACCGGTCCGTGGATCGATTGGTACCGGGCCGCACAAGAAATAAAAAAATTAATAATTATTTTTTATTTTATTTTATTTTTTAAATTAAATCAACATTAAAAAAAAAAAAAACACTTACAATTAGTGCACCAACCCAAAAAACCTCCCCCCCTCCACTCATTCGCACAAAAGGGTTGTTTCTTTCTGTTATTAATATTTCTGGTTCCTACATTATATATCAATATATATCAATACAGTCTGCAGGGATACAGTCCGTAAGCACACATGATTGTATTTTTTTTATGACCAAAAAATATTTTTTACATTATTAAATGTGGGACACATTTTCAAGCGTTGACCGGTCCGCAGTTACAAAAAGGTTGGGGACCACTGCTCTAAAAGACAAAACTTCATCCAAGAGATAATAATAATACAGGTAAAAGCCAGTAAATTAGAATATTTTGAAAAACTTGATTTATTTCAGTAATTGCATTCAAAAGGTGTAACTTGTACATTATATTTATTCATTGCACACAGACTGATGCATTCAAATGTTTATTTCATTTAATTTTGATGATTTGAAGTGGCAACAAATGAAAATCCCAAATTCCGTGTGTCACAAAATTTGAATATTACTTAAGGCTAATACAAAAAAGGGATTTTTAGAAATGTTGGCCAACTGAAAAGTATGAAAATGAAAAATATGAGCATGTACAATACTCAATACTTGGTTGGAGCTCCTTTTGCCTCAATTACTGCGTTAATGCGGCGTGGCATGGAGTCGATGAGTTTCTGGCACTGCTCAGGTGTTATGAGAGCCCAGGTTGCTCTGATAGTGGCCTTCAACTCTTCTGCATTTTTGGGTCTGGCATTCTGCATCTTCCTTTTCACAATACCCCACAGATTTTCTATGGGGCTAAGGTCAGGGGAGTTGGCGGGCCAATTTAGACCAGAAATACCATGGTCCGTAAACCAGGCACGGGTAGATTTTGCGCTGTGTGCAGGCGCCAAGTCCTGTTGGAACTTGAAATCTCCATCTCCATAGAGCAGGTCAGCAGCAGGAAGCATGAAGTGCTCTAAAACTTGCTGGTAGACGGCTGCGTTGACCCTGGATCTCAGGAAACAGAGTGGACCGACACCAGCAGATGACATGGCACCCCAAACCATCACCCAACCATGCAAATTTTGCATTTCCTTTGGAAATCGAGGTCCCAGAGTCTGGAGGAAGACAGGAGAGGCACAGGATCCACGTTGCCTGAAGTCTAGTGTAAAGTTTCCACCATCAGTGATGGTTTGGGGTGCCATGTCATCTGCATTAACGCAGTAATTGAGGCAAAAGGAGCTCCAACCAAGTATTGAGTATTGTACATGCTCATATTTTTCATTTTCATACTTTTCAGTTGGCCAACATTTCTAAAAATCCCTTTTTTGTATTAGCCTTAAGTAATATTCTAATTTTGTGACACACGGAATTTTGGATTTTCATTTGTTGCCACTTCAAATCATCAAAATTAAATGAAATAAACATTTGAATGCATCAGTCTGTGTGCAATGAATAAATATAATGTACAAGTTACACCTTTTGAATGCAATTACTGAAATAAATCAAGTTTTTCAAAATATTCTAATTTACTGGCTTTTACCTGTATGCTTCCTTTTGCTTTTTGCCAAATAATTTTGCTGAAGTCATCATACAATTCCATGGATTTTATGCTTTTTAGAGACATTGTTAGTTAGACTTGCGTAAAGATCTGGAACTCTTTGAAAGAAAACCAGGTCTGAAAATTACCGCATGATGTTAAATGCCATTTTCCACCTTTTTTTTTTTTTTTTTTTTAGTTTTCCGACAAATATTATAAGTTAGCGGTTATCCATGTGAACGCTACATTTGTAGTTAGTGATGCTAAACACTAACATATTTAGTTGTTAGTGCTCACAATGAATGCTATAATTTTCAGTTAGCAGTGTTCTTGCTAAGCACCAGTGATCTAAAAATTACTTTTAAAAAGTGAAGTGAATTATATTTATATAGCGCTTTTCTCTAGTGACTCAAAGCGCTTTACATGGTGAAACCCAATATCTAAGTTTCATTTAAACCAGTGTGGGTGGCACTGGGAGCAGGGGGGTAAAGTGTCTTGCCCAAGGACACAACGGCAGTGACTAGGATGGCGAAAGCGTGAATCGAACCTGGAACCCTCAAGTTGCTGGCACGGCCACTCTACCAACCGAGCTATGCCGAAGTAATTATGGTCCTGCTGCTAAGCAGCAGTGAATGGGCGCTTGCACTGCAAGCAGCCCATATTATTATTGCTCATACGTGCAAGTTGCTTGATTAACATATAGTTGAAAAATTAAGTATATTCCAAAGATAATAATAATAAAAAATTGACAAATAGTCAATGATGACACCTCAGGGGCTACTTGTGTGTGAGTGTGTGACGGAGTGACTGAAATTCCTGAGGTGGGTGGGAATAGGAGTTGAAAGTTAATAATAAAGAGCATTGACCAATGAGCCCTCCTGGGTACAATTTAAAATAAGATAGGTTAATTATAATTGGATTTCATAAAAGTTAATTAAATAATGATTTATGTTAACATTACATGGGAGAGGTGACAGAGCCACAATATATGTCACCTTGATGCCTCCAGCCACAGTTGTGTACCGGTAAGTTACGTATCGAATCCCTTCATTCCGAGTCAACAGTCTTAACCACTGGGCTATCCTGGGTATTGTGAAGAGAAGTTTTTGTTCCATACACAAATTTAATCAAGGACTCCTGGCTCAGTAAAGTATTATGGAGGTGGAATAAAATACTGTCAACCAGAGTGGGGTTCAAACCCAACACCCTACTTTCCTAGTCAACAGTCTTAACCAATGGGCTATCCTGGGTATTGTGAAGAGAAGTTTTTGTTCTATACACAAATGTAATCGAGGACTCCTGGCTCAGTAAAGTATGATGGAGGTGGAATAAAATACTGTCAACCAGAGTGGGGTTCAAACCCAGCACCCTACTTTCCTAGTCAACAGTCTTAACCACTGAGCTATCCTGGGTATTGTGAAAGAGGATTTTGTTCCACACACACGTGTAATCCAGGACCTCTTTCTCAGTAAAGTATGATGGAGGTGGAACAAAATACTGTCAACCAGAGTGGGGTTCAAACCCAGTACCTTTCATTCCAAGTCAACAGTCTTAACCACTGGGCTAATCTGGGTCTTGTGCAGGAAGAGTGTGTCAGAGAGTGTGTGAGTGGAGTTCCTGAGCTGGGTGGGAATAGTAGTAGAAAGTTAATATTTGAGGGCGTTGACCACTGAGCTCTCCTGGGTTAATAATTAAAATAGGTTAATTGTATTTGGATAATTTAAAAAAAAGACTTACAAAATAATCAAATGTTAGCTAATATACACTACACCATCTGAACAAAACTTCCCCATTTTAGCTGTGTGTAATAGCTGACAAATCACTGTATAATCTAATATAATCTAACCCTGCCAGCCCAATGTTAGCATGCTAACATTAGCTTGCTCGTATGCTAACTTTTTTAGCTGGTTTTGCAACCCTTTTACCCCAGAGTATATAACTTGGTATGTGACACTTGTTTACTGTTAGCATGCAATTGTTAGCATGCTAGCAAGCTAACATTAGCATGTTGAGTTTTTCAGCTAATTTTACACTCTTTTTCTCTACTTCCGCAGCCATACACCTTAGTCATATAACTAACTGTTAGCATGCCAACGTTAGCGCACATGGTACGTGTTAGCATTTTAATGTTAGAATGCTAATGTTTTAGGCTAGCTCTGTAGCTCCTTTTGTACGGTTATACTTAAAACTCACGGATTCGGTTGCTGG
This sequence comes from Nerophis lumbriciformis, assembly GCF_033978685.3. Lineage (NCBI taxonomy): Eukaryota > Metazoa > Chordata > Actinopteri > Syngnathiformes > Syngnathidae > Nerophis > Nerophis lumbriciformis. The sequence goes on from NC_084552.2 coordinate 49,639,836, forward strand.
GCACCCTCTTAAAAGTATGCTGGCTTCCAGCGACCCCTGGCCAGAGGTCCAGGGCACAGATCAGGCCTATGAAAATTTCTGAGGGAATTTTCTTTTTAATTATTGTTACTCTGTACTTTAGCAAAAGAGTAATTAAATTACTAATGGAATTACTCTTTAATAAATGTACTTAATTACTGGGGAAAGTAATTGATACGATACTTTAAAAAACTTTAAATATCTGGCATTTGAGAGATGTTTGATATGACCGCATAGTTTGCAGAATCTGTGCTTTTAAAAGGCGGGGCCTGTTGCCTAGTGACGTGTGATGTCATCAAGGGTTTCAACGGATCTGTTAGTTAGCTTTAGCAGTTAGCAGCGCACTTTGTCGGCTCTGACGCCAGCTCTGTTTAATCTTTTCACCGGATTGTGTTACCTCTGCTTAATAAAGAGATTGAATGTTCTTCGATGGCTTCTTCGATCTTCTTGTCAATAATTGGTGTGTTGTTTGGATGGCAAATTTGTCACGTCAATCATTGATTTGTTGTTCAATATTCCCATTGTGTACGTATGCGTATGTTGTTGTCTGCTGTGTCACAGTGTGATTGTGCCTCTACCTGTTTGATATCAAGTTCATTTTATTGTGGCTTTCACTAGTAAAAAGATATTGCCTGTATTGAACTTGTTGCACTTTTGACGCTGTCTTGTGTTGACATATAACCACATCAAAAGTAGCCTGCCACGTTACATCAAGCTATCGCTGACGGCGTTGTAACGGTCCTAAAAGTAATTCATTTGATTACTCGTTACTAGTAAAAGTTCTAGTTCAGTGGTTCTTAACCTGGGTTCGATCGAACCCTAGAGGTTCGGTGAGTCGGCCTCATGGGTTTGGCAGAGCCTCCGTCGCAGAGGTCAAGACACACCCAACTCATCGTGTAAATAAAAACTTCTCCCTGTCGGCGTATTATGGATACCCCCCTAACAATGTTCCCTCTAATTTTCCATATGTGTGAGCAAACGCAAAAACTCCTTGAGCATTCAGTTGAGCACATGTGAGCGACGTCAGACGTGCACATGCACTGTGGTCAAACCTGCAGCACACCTGTCCCAAACCTGACTAAATAACAAGTTCAATGTTTTATTATTCTAATCAAATGACAGCAGTCATTTCCATGATATTATTTTGTAATATAAGTGTTTTAGCCCACTTACAATGACTATAACCTATTGTTTTTCATGAGCTGTGTACTAGTATTATATGTCTGGGTGGGGGGGTCCTGTTTGGAAATAATGTGAACCCCTTTCAGATATCGCATTTAGTTCCCACTAAAACATTCATATGTTGCACAATGAGATGTAAACATGGGATCATGTGTACTTTCCTGTAACTTTCTGTTCGTAAAATATACCTTTATTATTATTTCTTTAATATAATCACATAATTTTATGATTACGGTGCGCGTTCGGTGAATGCGCATATGAAACTGGTGGGGTTCAGTACCTCCAACAAGGTTAAGAACCACTGTTCTAGTTATAAGTTCTCAGTTCCTACAGTGAACACTAACATTTGTAGTTAGCAGTTCTCACGATGAATGCTACCATTGATAGTTAGCCGTTTTCATGGTCAGCGATAATATTTCTAGTTAGTAGGCCTAATGCTAAACAGTAACCTATTTAGTAAGTAGTTCTGACAGTGAATGCTATAATTTCCAGTTAGCAGTTTTAATGGTAAGCACTAAAGTTTTGACAAAGGTAGTTGGCGGTTCTCTCGAAGAATGCTACCAGTTCTAGTCAACAGATTTTCATAGTAAATGGTAACATTTCTAGTTAGTGGTTCTCATGGTAAATGGTACTATTTCTAGTTGGTACACTAACAGTAACATATCCATTAAGTAGTTCTGACAGGGAATCCTATCATTTCAAGTTAGCAGTTTTCATGGTAAATACTAAGCACTGACATTTCTAGTTAGTGGTTTTCATTCTGAATGCTACCATTTTTAGTCAGAAGTTTTTATGGTGAACGCTAACATTTCTAGTTAGCGGTCCTTAATGGTGAATCACAGTATATCTCAATTTTCTTTGCTGGAGTATTGAAATGAGGCAAGAAAGTAATAGAATGGAATTTATTGTCATAGCTGAAGTACTTTTTTTCTTTCTTTTTTTAAAGTGAACAAAGGGTAGCCAAAACTGCACTTAAGCACCAAAAATGCAATGAGATTTGAAGTTAAATGTAAGTGTTTTCTGCTAAATCTGGATGAAATTCTGTTGATATTTAGGTTAACGTTTTTAGCAGGTTTTACTGTCAAAAACTATGAACAAACATATTTAAGACCCAAGACATTATTTAGAAGGTTGGTAATACAACACAACACAAGTGCCTGGCGCACATTCCTGAAGGTCGTTTGCAGCCCTAAAAAAACATCATAGCGTCTTTTTATTACAGCTACTAATTTTAAAATGTTGAGAATGTTGCTAAAAACTGCACTAAATTGTCGTAAAAAAAACCAAACACACCTCAGTGAGTCCTGCCAGAGCAGAGACATGTACTAGTATATTCCAGGAATATCAATAGAGCTGCCCTTTAATATTTCTCATGTACTAAAGCAATGCTCTGAGGAGAACCAATATAATGTTCACTTGAATGTTGGACATTGAAGAAAAAGACCTCCAGGCTGCAGAATAATTGGCTGTTTGGCATTTGTTATTCCACATATTGCACAGTACATGTCTTTTTCTTTTGTTATTATCATTATTATTATTACGTAAGATGACATGATTCTTTGATCGCTTGACTCCATCAAACATCAAATAGAAGCTTTCCGAGGTTTACTGGCTGCAGGCTACTTTTGTCGCTCTTTACTTGCACATTTCAATTCAGATTTCCTTTAAATTTGCATTTGTTTTTTACTCAACACATGTATCACCTCTCCATGAAGTTTTGTAAAAATGTATGGATTTTTTGCGCAATCCTGCTAACAAAGCCACCGCATATAGATGAAAACATCTCTTGCCATAATTCGTTTTTGGCAGAGATCCATCCATCCATCCATCCATTTTCTACCGCTTATTCCCTTTGGGGTCGCGGGGGGCGCTGGAGCCTATCTCAGCTACAATCGGGCGGAAGGCGGGGTACACCCTGGACAAGTCGCCACCTCATCGCAGGGCCAACACAGATAGACAGACAACATTCACACTCACATCCACACACTAGGGCCAATTTAGTGTTGCCATATAATTATATAATTCAAATAATGCTAACCGTTACTTCAAATTCACATTAAAATTAAGTAGTGGTAATTCCGCTACCATAGCAAGCTAACAAACAAACATAAAAAAACGTAATTCTTTGGCAGCTTCGTTATCGGTTTCTCCTGACCTTTGGCTTTTGTGCTTTCCTCTTCAGATCTATCAGGACCACCAAACACACTTCAGCGTGGAGTCCAACGACGCCCGGCAGCTGGTGGCCACAGCTGCCGGGAACATTGAGAAGTTGCTGCAAAACCGCGCCAAGGCCCTGAAGGTGAGTGCCCGGACTTGACTTGACTTGTCCGGACATTAAGTTAAAACCCGTTAGCCTGTTTCTATGATTACCTTGTGACTTGTATACCCATCTACCGAGCCAAGTATTTTCATTTTTCGTTAGCGGTTCTTATGGTGAACACTAACATTTCTAGTTGGCAGTTTCTCCTGAGTTAGGGTGATGAGCATGGTCATCCAAGAGGAACTCGGAGTTGATCCGCTGCTCCTTCACATTGAGAGAAGTCAGTCAAGGTGGCAAATGAGGTTTCCAGGCATATCCAGCCTAAAGGAGGTACCAGGGTAGACCTAGGACACATTGGAGGAATGATGCCTAGCAGCTGGCCTAGGAACGCATCGGCGTCTCCTCGGTGAAGCTGGAAAACGTGGTTTGAGACCAGGCAGGAAGTCTGGGCTTACCGACTTAGACTTACCCGAACCCCAGATAAGTGGAAGAAAATGGATAGATGGAGTTCTCATGGTGATTGCTAACATTTATCCTCCGTACTTCTAAGAGTAAATACTAACTATCTCATTAGCAGTTCTTGTAGTGAATTCTAACTAATATCGTTAGCAGTTCTCGTGGTGAACGCTAACATTTCTCGTTAGTAGTTATAGTGATTGCTAACTAATTTAGTTAGCAGTTATCGTTTTGAACGTCAACATTTGTAGTAAGCAGTTATCATTGTAAACCACTCTTAATTCTAGTTAGCAGCACACACAATTATCAAACTTACAGCTTCCATGTCTCCACAGAGCCTGTTCTTATTTTTTGTTTACAAATTTGTCCTTTGTAAACCTAAACCTATGAAGAACCTATGAAGCCTTCAAATGCCTTGCTAGCTATCGCATTCCTGTTACCTTATTTAAAAAAAAATCATGGACAAACACTTTGACACCATTGGGCCATTTAGTTCCATCCCCTTGACCTGAGCATCTCTGCGGACGTGGACACAGATATCGAGGCCACCTATTGACTCCTGTGACATTGTCCTCATTCATTATTAAACGTCTCCTCTTATCCAGAACACTTTGATGGTGCTGTGGTTAACACCCCCCAGTGGAGTATGGCTAGTTGCTAAGGGGAGGGTTCTTCCAAGCACATCGGGACATTTCCAAAGAACATGGCCACTTTCCAGGAGTGCCCAGACAGAGCAACTCGACCCCACCCAGACAAAGGAGATCAGACAGCTGAAGATCGGGCTCTTTGAGTGACAATCAGGGTTATTTTAAGGTCTGGCATTGCATTAGCAAGCTGGTACACGACCCCAAAAAAGGCTTCGGCCTCTCCTGTTGCTTCTATTGCTGGAACGCCTCTTCATCTCTGGGTTACCATGACGCCCCGGTCGCCTAGCAACAACTTAAACAGACTTCGTCCCTCTCGTCTTGGCTGTTAAAGTTTCCGCGCCACACTTTCATGTTCATTAGGATGTCACTCGACTAACAACCCTCGAAGCGTTTTAAGCGTTGTGTAGTGGCGCGTAATTACAGAGGATCACTGAGCTCTCTCTTGCAAGGCTGTGTTATTAAACTGAAACTGTGAGTCATTAGACGCCGCCGTTGACGCCTTAATCACAGGCTGCGCTCACACATGAGGGCTGCATGTTAGCATGCTAGTGTGTTGTACATGAGCACTACTGTTGTGTATATTGGTATCAATGGTGAATACTAGTGATGGTTACTGTGTGAGTAAGTGTACTCGAATCCCAAGATCCCACAACAGAAGCGATGCAGGGAACATGTTGCCAGTCATCAACAGCAGATGCTCGTGTTTTGGTCCCCTGACAACATCGCTCAGCAGGTGGTAGCTGTTTGGAAGTAGAGAGAGTAGATGGGGTGTCTGTTTACATGTATGGCAACCTTGGGAGAGTTTTAAACAAGGTGACAGATCTTAAAGTCACACCAAAGCGTGATCTGTGCTTCAAGAGACTGTTTTGATGGTGTTTTTTTTTTTTTAGGTCTATCAGGACATTGAATAAACATTTTGTTACATAGAATATTAAACATGTTATTATTTTTGTTACATGTTTTATCCTATTGAAATATTGCAAGCATTTTACATTTCACTTTTGGTTAGTTATTAAATAATGTATTTATAAGTATTTTGGATTAAATATGTATTTACTTATCAACTTCAATATAATATCATTATATGTAATACATCAAGATAGTTTAGCTATCAAACTAAAACATTTTTGGGATTTATTTATTTATTTTTTTGTTTAATTAAATGCATTTTAAAATAAATATTTGGTTTGAATTATTTATTTAATATGTTATTAAATTGAATTCAATATGTATGTATTAGGTTGAAGGTCATATTTCAATGCAATTAATCAATATACTATTATCTTGACTACATTACTAGTTTAGCTATTAAAGTTTTTTTTTATTCAATTTGTTATTCTATTGAAATGTAGGACGCATTTAAAAACTGGTTGAATACGGAAGTTAAAATTAAATATTAAATATTTTATTAATTTTTTGAAATATATAGTATTAAATATGTATTAAGTTTAATGTAATATATTTATCATATCTCATCTTGAATACAATGCTAGTTTTATTCTATTCGACCATCATATATTTGTAAAATATTTGTTAAGTATTTTTTTAAAGTGTATTAAAGGGTTATTACTTTTCTACTACAGTTGTTTGACTAAGGGTGACTTTTAGGAATTTAAAAATAGTTTTAAGCTAAAAAAATGGGTTTTATTTTAATAGAATAGTATACATATATATAAATAAATAAGTCAATGCAAATGTTTAGTGTATTTCTAAGATTTTACTTACAACTTTTTTTATAGTTTTTATATTAATACTAGTTATCGATATCAAATACACAATCAACGTATTATATTCTATAATAAAATATTTATGTTCATAATATTGAACTGTTTATTAAATATTGTATTCAAATGTATGGACATAGTTTATTAAACATATATATTAATTGAGAATTGTAACAAAGTAATAAGTTTTCCAGGATGCAACCCTCCTGTTTTTGAGAAGAGGCTTCAGGCATGTTTAAGTGGTCCAAGGTTGACACATAAGTACATTATACTGTAATCTGTGATAGCGTCCATGTTTTCTTCTTTCCTCTCCTGTCTTAGTGATGCTTGTCTTTGGAAAAGTCTCATAGTATTTTAGCACAATCAAAGCATCGGGCTGAGCTGAGCCAAGAGGCACAAGTTGTTGACTTGACGGGATGGGACGTGTGCGGCGATGAGACCCGGGCGGGTGACCGACTTAACGCAGATGAATTATGCAACTTTTACAAAGGAGGATACTCTCCGTTGTGCACCATGTCTTTGTCATCACCAGTGGAATAATTCTCCATTTTGTTGTTATAAGTGGCCTAATGAGTGAGGAAAGAAACGAAAAGCGCTGCAGGGTTTCGTGTTTGAGGTCCGCCGACTCACTCTGGGATCTTTGACCATGTCTTTTTTTCATTTCACACTACGACTGATTGAATAATTCATTGTCTCCCCTTTATTTTTGTTAATTTTTTGCCTATTTTTAAACATTATTCCTCCTCCTTAAGATCCACAAGTCCTGTGTGGCGTTTAAGTCACCAGGAAGGGAGTGGGATTTGACAGCACTCAGGGGAAATTAACAGTACGGTGCCTTTGTGGACCAGGTACAGATTAAACGCCAGGCCTATTATAAACCCATTAACCAAGTCATTAGGACTTGCTATTGGAGAGGGTACAATATGTCTAATTTTAGCACACCGAAAGTCCTAATTTACAGTTTACGATGTATACAGTATATTCATAGTAACTCATTTGTTTTATCATAGAGGCTGGCAACAGATGCGGAACTCTTCCAAATGGAGCACGAATGGCAGGACAACAGTGAGGTGAGAAGCTAAGATCACTTCAATGTATTAGTGCTCAGAAAGGCTCATCATGATGCATTTTCCATTAAAAGTTAATTACCCAGCTTCCATCTTGGATTGTCTGAGGAAGGATATTATTGGCTGCGTGTCATTTATCCGCTCTAATGTGATATCTATTCTTTACTCCCCTCAGGGGCTAGGCTGAAGTGTGTAATTCATATTTTGTCTTGTTTGTCTCAAGATAGGGCAGCACGGTGGAAGAGGGGTTAGTGCATCTGCCTCACAATACGAAGGTCCTGAGTAGTCTTGGGTTCAATCCCGGGCTCGGGATCTTTCTGTGTGGAGTTTGCATGTCCTCCCCGTGACTGCGTGGGTTCCCTCCGGGTACTCCGGCTTCCTCCCACTTCCAAAGACATGCACCTGGGGATAGGTTGATTGGCAACACTAAATTGGCCCTAGTGTGTGAATGTGAGTGTGAATGTTGTCTGTCTATCTGTGTTGGCCCTGCGATGAGGTGGCGACTTGTCCAGGGTGTATCCCGCCTTCCGCCCGATTGTAGCTGAGATAGGCTCCAGCGCCCCCCGCGACCCCAAAAGGGAATAAGCGGTAGAAAATGGATGGATGGATGGATGTCTCAAGATAAAAAAATAAAAAAAGCAGTAAAAGCGTTTAAAGACTGTGTCATCAATGTCTTTTTCTTTGCAGGCTGATAAAATGGCATACTACAATGCCAAAGATGATGTAAGTATGCATGTTTATCGTTTTTTCACTATGATTGTATGCCTTGTTTGGTGTTATGATTATTTGTACACATGAAACACATTCCTGGGGGTGTTGACTCTATGCACAAGGGGGCACTGTATGTTTACTGCACAGACCAATCAGAAGTCTGAAGAAGGAAATTTACTGGAAAACTTGCCATAATTTAGTAAAATTGGCATATAAAGACAAGCTACAAACTAAATTAGTTTTTTTTTGTTTTTAGCTCCTAACAACCCAGTGTTAGTTCTAAAGCTGCTGCTAACATTTAGCTTCAAATATCTGTCCATTTCCCTTAATGTTAGCATTTAACTTAAACCATGTACAAACCCCGTTTCCATATGAGTAGGGAAATTGTGTTAGATGTAAATATAAACGGAATGCAATGATTTGCAAATCGTTTTCAACCCATATTCAGTTGAATGCACCACAAAGACAAGATATTTGATGTTCAAACTCATAAACTTTATTTTTTAGCAAAAAATAATTAACTTAGAATTTCATGGCTGCAACATGTGCCAAAGTAGTTGGGAAAGGGCATGTTCACCACTGTGTTACATGGCCTTTCCTTTTAACAACATTCAGTAAATGTTTGGGAACTGAGGAGACATATTTTTGAAGCTTCTCAGGTGGAATTCTTTCCCATTCTTGCTTGATGTACAGCTTAAGTTGTTCAACAGTCCGGGGGTCTCCGTTGTGGTATTTTAGGCTTCATAATGCGTCACACATTTTCAATGGGAGACAGGTCTGGACTACAGGCAGGCCAGTCTAGTACCCACACTCTTTTACTATGAAGCCACGTTGATGTAACACGTGGCTTGGCATTCTTGTTGAAATAAGCAGGGGCGTCCATGGTAACGTTGCTTGCATGGCAACATATGTTGCTCCAAAACCTGTATGTACCTTTCAGCATTAATGGCGCCTTCACAGATGTGTAAGTTACCCATGTCTTGGGCACTAATACACCCTCATACCATCACAGATGCTGGCTTTTCAATTTTGCGCCTATAACAATCTGGATGGTTCTTTTCCTCTTTGGTCCGGAGAACACGACATCCACAGTTTCCAAAAACAATTTGAAATGTGGACTCGTCAGACCACAGAACACTTTTCCATTTTGTATCAGTCCATCTTAGATGAGCTCAGGCCCAGCGAAGCCGACAGCGTTTCTGGGTGTTGTTGATAAACGGTTTTCGCCTTGCATAGGAGAGTTTTAACTTGCACTTACAGATGTAGCGACCAACTGTAGTTACTGACAGTGGGTTTCTGAAGTGTTCCTGAGCCCATGTGGTGATATCCTTTACACACTGATGTCGCTTGTTGATGCAGTACAGCCTGAGGCATCGAAGGTCACGGGCTTAGCTGCTTGCGTGCAGTGATTTCTCCAGATTCTCTGAACCCTTTGATGATATTACGGACCGTATATGGTGAAATCCCTAAATTCCTTGCAATAGCTGGTTGACAAAGTTTTTTCTTAAACTGTTAAACAATTTGCTCACGCATTTGTTGACAAAGTGGTGACCCTCGCCCCATCCTTGTTTGTGAATGACTGAGCATTTCATGGAATCTACTTTTATACTCAATCATGGCACCCACCTGCTCCCAATTTGCCTGTTCACCTGTGGAATGTTCCAAATAAGTGTTGGTTAAGCATTCCTCAACTTTATCAGTATTTATTGCCACCTTTCCCAACTTCTTTGTCACGTGTTGCTGGCATCAAATTCTAAAGTTAATGATTATTTGCAAAAAAAAAAAAAAATGTTTATCAGTTTGAACATCAAATATGTTGTCTTTGTAGCATATTCAACTGAATATGGGTTGAAAATGATTCGGAAATCATTGTATTCCGTTTATATTTACATCTAACACCATTTCCCAACTCATATGGAAACGGGGTTTGTACATATATGTACAGTATATACATAACCCACAACCAGTGAAGTTGGCACGTTGTGTAAATCGTAAATAAAAACAGAATACAATGATTTGCAAATCCCTTTCATTTTATAATCAATTGAATAGACTGCAAAGATATTTAATGTTCGAACTGAGAAACACATTTTTTTTCTGCAAATAATCATTAACTTTGAATTTAAAGACAGCAACACATTGCAAAAAAGTTGGCACAGGGGCATGTTTACCACTGTGTTACATGGCCTTTCCTTTTAACAACACTCAGTAAACATTTCGGAACCGAGGAGACCAATTATTTCCCATTCTTGCTTGATGTACAGCTTAAGTTGTTCAACAGTCCAGGGTCTCTGTTGTGGTATTGTAGGCTTTATATTGCGCCACACATTTTCAATGGGAGACAGGTCTGGACTAAAGGCAGGCCAGTCTAGTACCCGCACTCTTACTATGAAGCCACGCTGTTGTAACACATGGCTTGGCATTGTCTTGCTGAAATAAGCAGGGGCGTCCATGATAACGTTGCTTGGATGGCAACATATATTGCTCCAAAACCTGTACTTACCATTCAGCATTAATGGCACCTTCACAGATGTGTAAGTTACTCATGCCTTGGGCACTAATACACCCCCTACCACCACAGATGCTGTCTTTTGAACTTTGCGCCTATAACAATCCGGATGGTTATTTTACTCTTTGTTCCGGAGGACACAACATCCACAGTTTCCAAAAACAATTTGAAATGTAGACTCGTCAGATCACAGAACACTTTCATTTTGCATCAGTCCATTTTAGAGGAGTTCGGGCCCAGCGAAGCCGGCAGCTTTTGGGTGTTGTTGATAAATGGCTTTCGCTATACATAGTAGAGTTTTCACTTGCACTTACAAATGTAGCGACAAACTGTAGTTACTGACAGTGGTTTTCTGGTGTGTACCTGAGCCCATGTGGTTACATCCTTTACACACTGATGTGGGATTTTGATGCAGTACCGCCTGAGGGATCCAAGGTCCGTAATATCATCGCTTACGTGCAGGGATTTTTCCAGATTATCTGAACCTTTTGATTATATTACAAACCATAGATGGTGAAATCGCTAAAATCCTTGCAATAGCTCGTTGAGAGATGTTGTTCTTAAACTGTTCGACAATTTGCTCACGCATTTGTTCACAAAGTGGTACCATCCTTGTTTGTGAATGACTTAGCGTTTCATGGAAGCTGCTTTTATACCCAATCATAGCACCCACATGTTCCCAATTAGCCTGTTCACCTGTGGGATGTTCCAAGTGTTTGATGAGCATTCCTCAACGTTCTCAGTCTTTTTTGCCACTTGTGCCAGCTTTTTTGAAACATGTTGCAGGCATCAAATTCCAAATGAGCTAATATTTGCAAAAAATAACAAAGTTTTCCAGTTCGAACATTAAGTATCTTGTCTTTGCAGTCTATTCAATTGAATATCGGTTGAAAAGAATTAGCAAATCATTGTATTCAGTTTTTATTTACAATTTACACAATGTGCCAACTTCATTGGTTTTGGGTTTTGTTTATACTGTAAATAAAAACACAATCCTAGGCTATCAAGTGCATGCCAAAGGATCAGGCGGTGCTCTAACACTTACCTGTAGGGCTATATCAGCCAAGCAGAAGTCTAAAGAACCATTTGTTGGAAAAGACACCATAAGTAATTGAAATTTTAATATAATATGTATGAATTTATTAGTGGCGAAGTTGGTAGAGTGGCCGTGCCAGCAATTGGAGGGTTGCTGGTTACTGGGGTTCAATCCCCACCTTCTACCATCCTAGTCACGTCCGTTGTTTTCCTTGGGCAACACCCTTGCTCCTGATGGCTGCTGGTTAGCGCCTTGCATGGCAGCTCCGCCATCAGTGTGTGAATGTGTGTGTGAATGGGTGAATGTGGAAATAGTGTCAAAGCGCTTTGAGTACCTTGAAGGTAGAAAAGCGCTATACAAGTATAACCCATTTATCATTTATTTATTACACTCTCATCTTGACTACAATGCTAGTTTAGCTATTAAAATGTTGTTTTTTTAATTTGGTATTCTATCAAAATAGGATGCATTTAAATTAAATGTGGTTGAATAAGGAAGTTAAAATTAGTTATTAATTATTTTATTTATTTTCATAAATATATAGTATAAATCTTAGGGATGTGAATCTTTGGGCTCCGCACGATTTGATTCGATTATCCGGGGTAGCAATTCTGAATAAATTCTCGATTCAAAATCAATACTTTTTCATATCATTGGGTGCCAGTTCTATGAATAACTACATACCTCCATAAACTAGGTAAACAGCTCTTATACATTTCTATAAGATTGTGGATTGGTGTCCAATGTTCACTACAGACATCATTCAAATCCACTATTCATGGAGTTAAAGCAACTTAAATTGCACGATGTGATCAACTTTAAAACTGCTCAAATTATGGTTAGGGCATCCCAAAACTCTCTACCATCCAATATACAGAACCTATTCCAGGATAGAGATGCTCACCATAGTTACAGTCTAAGAGGAAACAACAAATTATATTTGCCTAAATGTAGAACAACTTTTAAAATCATTGTGCATTTCAGTGCGTGGAGTCACTTTGTGGAACAACTCAGGGGACGAGTTAAAAACGTGTTCTAACATGATTCAATTTAAAACACTGTTTAAAAAAGAAGTACTGAAGAAGTATGGGGAGGAAAGAGAGTGATGCCCTCAGCACAGAGCGATGGGAGAGAGGTGTATGGTCAGAGAGTGTTTGGGCCTGTGTGTGTGTGTGTGTGTGTGTGTGTGTGTGTGTGTGTGTGTGTGTGTGTGTGTGTGTGTGTGTGTGTGTGTGTGTGTGTGTGTGTGTGTGTTTTGTCTCGTCTTGTCTTGTCTCATACTGACAGTGGTACTATTGTATTGTTAGTGTACAGGAGTTTTTCTTGTTTTTGTTTGTATAGTATTGTTCTTGTATTATATTGTTTATGTTAAATGTGGAATGAGTGAGAGGGGTTGGGATATTATAAGCATCTGTTTCATCCAACCCCTTTTCAAGCCTTGCATAAATGTCTCTGCCAAAATGTAAAAAAAAAAGGGTGTTGTTGTACTGTGCAGGTTTGAAATAAATACTTCAATTCAATTCAATTCAATAATACCTCAAATAAAACTGGTTTTGTTTAACAAAATTCCACCCAAATTTTACTAAAGTCAAATACAAATTAGGCAACAAAAGAAGCATCCAACACTAATCTTTTCTAAAGTCAATCTGTAAAGCAGATATGGGCATCTACGTCAACAATATAATTTGTCTAAGAGGCTGGGAAGATAAAAATTTAACTAAATAACTTAAATTTTTTTAATCTTTTTTTTTTTAACCAATGAAGAATACGATTAAGAATACAAGTTACAAATAAGAATCAATCAATCAATCAATCAATGTTTATTTATATAGCCCTAAATCACAAGTGTCTCAAAGGGCTGCACAAGCCACAACGACATCCTCGGTACAGAGCCTACATAAGGGCAAGGAAAAACTCACCCCAGTGGGACGTCGATGTGAATGACTATGAGAAACCTTGGAGAGGACCGCATATGTGGGTAACCCCCCCCCCCCCCCCCCCCCCCCCCCTCTAGGGGAGACCGAATGCAATGGATGTCGAGTGGGTCTGACATAATATTGTGAGAGTCCAGTCCATAGTGGATCCAACAAAATAGTAAGAGTCCAGTCCATAGTGGGGTCAGCAGGACACCATCCCGAGCGGAGACGAGTCAGCAGCGCAGAGATGTTCCCAACCGATGCACAGGCGAGCGGTCCACCCCGGGTCCCAGCACTTCATCCATGGCCACCGGACCTGTGCCCCCCCCCCCTCCACAAGGGAGAGGGGAGCAGAGGAGAAAAGATAAGAAACGGCAGATCAACTGGTCTAAAAAGGGGGTCTATTTAAAGGCTAGAGTATACAAATGAGTTTTAAGATGGGACTTAAATGCTTCTACTGAGGTCGCATCTCTAACTGTTACCGGGAGGGCATTCCATAGTACTGGAGCCCGAATAGAAAACGCTCTGTAGCCCGCAGACTTTTTTTGGGCTCTGGGAATCACTAATAAGCCGGAGTTCTTTGAACGCAGATTTCTTGCCGGGACATATGGTAAGAATCTATCTAAAAAATTTTAACACCCCTATTAAATATGTATTTATTTTTAACTCCCAACAACCGTTCGTTCTAAATCTGCTGTTAGCATTTGGCTTCAAATATCTATGTTCATGTTCACCATTAATGTTAGAATTTAGCTGAAATCATCTTTATAAGATATGGTATGTTAAATAAAAAAAATAAAAAAATAAAAATAACCTTCCTATGGTGTTAAGTGTATGCCAAAGCAGCAGGTGGTGCTCTACCACTTACCTGTAGGACAATATTAGCCAACCTGAGTCTGAAGAAAGCTTTCCCAGAAAAGACACTATAATGAATTCATATTGTAACAAACTGAAGTAAATTAGCGTTATTTTAGCTATCAAAAGTAATTTCCAGTAAAATTATCTAACAAGAGTGTCAATACATGTGTGAACATGTTTACTAACTCACCTTCTTTGTGCAGCTCAACCAGACGGAGAAGAAGAACCGCTATGTCCCTGAGGACTTCCACGTAGATCCGGACTTCAAGCGCCTGGTGTCGTACAACACCACGGCCGTCCACATCCCCACCGACATATACGAAGGCTGTGAGTGTCGTTAGCTATCACAGTTATCTGTATTAAGCTGCAGATAGCCTCCAGTTAGCACCTCCTTGTACACATCCGGTCTATATACAGACCTCGTTGACCCCACTGACCGCCTGTCAATGACTTTAAATAACACAACTGAAGTCCATCTATCTGGTAATTGCTCCTCAGTAAAAGCTAGCTCGGCACGTTCTCTTTTTACGGCAACGGAGACAGTTAAGTGTCGTTGTTTGATTCATTTGCTTGACTCTTGATCTCTTTTCTATATTTAACCTCATTCCTTTTCCCCCTTTAATTGTCTCCCTTCTATTAGTCCTGCACTTTGCCTCACGACGTTTCGTTTGAATGCAGTAGGAAATTGTATGCAATGTTCAAAACTAGGGATGTCCGATAATGGCTTTTTGCCGATATTCCGATATTGTCCAACTCTTTAATTACCGATACCGATATCAACCGATACCGATATATACAGTCGTGGAATTAACACATTATTATGCCTAATTTGGACAACCAGGTATGGTGAAGATAAGGTCCTTTTAAAAATAAATAAAATAAAATAAGATAAATACATTAAAAACATTTTCTTGAATAAAAAAGAAAGTAAAACAATATAAAAACAGTTCCATAGAAACTAGTAATTAATGAAAATGAGTAAAATTAACTGTTCAAGGTTAGTACTTTTAGTGGACCAGCAGCACGCACAATCATGTGTGCTTACGGACTGTATCCCTTGCAGACTGTATTGATATATATTGATATATAATGTAGGGAAGAGTGGATCGTGAGATCGACAGGCGGATCGGTGCGGCATCTTCAGTAATGCGGACGCTGTATCGATCCGTTGTGGTGAAGAAGGAGATGAGCCGGAAGGCAAAGCTCTCGATTTACCGGTCGATCTACGTTCCCATCCTCACCTATGGTCATGAGCTTTGGGTCATGACCGAAAGGACAAGATCACGGGTACAAGCGGCCGAAATGAGTTTCCTCCGCCGAGTGGCGGGGCTCTCCCTTAGAGATAGGGTGAGAAGCTCTGTCATTCGGGGGGAGCTCAAAGTAAAGCCGCTGCTCCTCCACATCGAGAGGAGCCAGATGAGGTGGTTCGGGCATCTGGTCAGGATGCCACCCGAACGCCTCCCTAGGAAGGTGTTTCGGGCACGTCCGACCGGTAGGAGGCCACGGGGAAGACCCAGGACACGCTGGGAAGACTATCTCTCCCGGCTGGCCTGGGAACGCCTCGGGATCCCCCGGGAGGAGCTGGACGAAGTGGCTGGGGAGAGGGAAGTCTGGGCTTCCCTGCTTAAGCTGCTGCCCCCGCGACCCGACCTCGGATAAGCGGAAGAAGATGGATGGATGGATGGATAATGTAGGAACCAGAATATTAATAACAGAAAGAAACAACCCTTTGGTGTGATGGGGGAGGGAGTTTTTTGGGGTTGGTGCACTAATTGTAAGTGTATCTTGTGTTTTTTATGTTGATTTAATAAAAAATAAAAAATAAACTATACCGATAATAAAAAATAAAAAAACGATACCGATATTTTCCAATATTACATTTTAAAGCATTTATCGGCCGATACCTGCCGATATTATCGGACATCTCTATTCAAAACTATACACTAATGGCGTTGTGGCTATGTCAGTGTTACTGGGCCTGCAGCAGGAAACAAGACTTAGACTTCCTTTTTATTGTCATTCAAATTTGAACTTTACAGCACAGATAAGAACGAAATTTCGTTACATGAGCTCATGGTAGTGCAGGATAAAAAAGCAATAAGGTGCATATATAAATAAATATATATATATATATATAAATAATATATATATATATATATATATATATATATATAAAATAAGTAAATATATATAAATAAATAAATAAACAATTGTCTCAAACGAGTGAAATACAATAACATTGGTTTTCTTTCCGATCCGATACCAAGTGAAATTGAGGCTCAAATATGTCTAGTAAAATTGAAAATGTAGTGAATTTAAAGTGTTGCTGCTCCTGGGGAATCATCTTCAATCGATGTAAAATCACAGAGCGATACAAAATGATGCCATTATTCTGCGGTGTGATCTTATTTATTATTAACTCTGATTGTAGTGTCTCCAAAGAGCCTACAATAAAGGATACATGCACTTGCTGTTTTTCCAATACTAAGTCACTCATTTGAATTGCCAGTAAATTTTTTAAATTAAAAAAATAAAAAAGATTTACTATGGCTGTTTAATTGCTTTTGCCATGTATAATTTAATGACACCTAGATAATCAATTATTTTGGAAACACCTGAATAAATCTAGACTTTTTTTTGCTCATTTGCCTATGTGAGATTAGTGTAGTGTCATATACTGTATATTAGGGATTTAACAATATAAACATCTCATATCAAGGTTATTGTGACCAAAATATCATGGTTTTCATTATTATTGTGGTATTGTTGAATGTGTTTTAAAATGTACTTATACACACACAAACATCTTTTAAACAAGTGTTTGTTTTTTTAAACTGAAATAAATAGACACACAATATACTTTTTTGGCAGAGGAAACAATAAATATTGTTGTGGCTTTTTTTATATGTTTATATTTTTCCATTTCAATTTGTAAACGTTTCAGAATGCTTCTTGATGAATGCAAATTGGGTGGTCACTTTGTTTTACTTCGGTTTGTGTGATGTCACGCGAGCTCTCTTCCTGTTGAAGTCACAGTCTGTTTCAACGCAACACTGTGGAGCATATATTGATCACTTTGTGCAAAGACAGCCCAGCCTTTATGTTTGATGTGAATACTGTATCGTAGTAGTTAAGACAGTAATGTTTTTATACAAGTTTGGATTGGTGTATGACTTTTCTTAGCGTGGAATGACTTTAATGTCTCTTATTTTCATGGTAGCATTTAAGCGAGCTAGCCAGCTAACGCTAGTCAGTCCATCATTTTATCAGTGTGGTTATCAATCAGGGGTTTTTGATCATTTTAATTTAATACAGTAATAGTACAATGTATACGCATGTATGTATACTTATGTATGTATGTATGTATATACAAATGTGTGTGTGTGTGTGTGTATATATATAATATACAGTACATACATACAGTATAAATACGGTATGTCATTTTTAAGTAATATGTGAATGTCTTAGTAATGATTATTGCTTTTCGACATATGTCACACAGCCGCTTGACTGTTTGCAGAGCTGTAATAGCTTTGTTTACATTCCACCATAGTTTCAACAGACTGAATGACTGAGCAGAGCAGATCGTGCTGCTATGCTTGTGCGTTACAGTACTTATCTTGGCAGAAGAAAAAGTAGTTCCCACCAATCTCGTTTCATTTAGACAAGATCGCAATGATTTAGTCACTTAACACTGTTCTTGTTATTGATATCTCAAATGACTTAAGTATCAAAAGTATCGACATTTATATGTGAGAACTAATATTGGGGCATGAATATCTGATATTGGCGGTACTTCAGTAACGATCCGCACATCACTATTTCAAACAACCGTGTTTTACAAAAAAAATGCCATTTGATTCAGTTTAAATGTTACAACTGATTTTACCGTTTAAATTAACAACGTGACCTTGCTCATGTCTCACGTTTGCATCAAGCTAGTGAAAAGACTGAATGCGACCTAGCAACCCAGTGGTAGTTCTCTACTAATGTTAACATACGGCTTCAAACATGTCTATTTGTTTTCACTCATTAGTACTAGCATTTACTTCAAAGCACCTCTACTTTCAACGTTACTATCAGCATTGTCGTGAGGAACAAATGTTACCACTTAAAACACAGAGCACCCTAATTTTAACATTTAGCTTAAATAATCTTGCTTCCACCATCTCTATTTTTAATGGTAGCATTTAGCGTAGCCATCTTTAGTTTGAACATTTATACTGTACAGTATGTACAGGAGTATATATGTATGCATTTTTTTAATCACTCTTTTGCAGATTCAGTTTTAAGACAATGTATTCAAATAACCTATCACTGATCTGCATCTACTCAGAAGTATATATAAACAAAATGTTTGATGATTGAAAGTCCTTGTGCTATAAAGGATTACGGTACAGTCACAAACGGAGGAGGTGTTTGTTCTTAAAGGCATGAAAACTGCTTGATGTAATGTCTCCAACAACCACAGGGGGAAGGCCGTTCCATATTGTAATAGCAGAGTAGAGAAAGCTCCTGTCGAGGCATTTTGTGTTTGACTTTGGGATTTCCAAGGCATGGCTTGGTAGTACACTCCGGGTGATATGACTTGAGATGTGGGCCGGGGGTAGCAGTGCTTTAAGATCCGCAGGACAGCTGGGGGTGTGCATCTTATAAACGGCAGTTGTTGCTGCAACTGCTCGTGGATGACACAGCTTGCTATTGGCGAACTGCTTTAGGGCAAAGTCCTCATCCACGCCAATGATTTTAAGAGCCTTTTTTAAGATAATGTCGAGCTGCCCGAGTGTGGTCTGAGCGGCATTCATCCAGGCTAGGTAAGAGTGCTCCATAATGCTCCTGACCTGGCTCTTGTAGATGTTGGCTCTGCCTTTAGCGTCAAGCTTGTTGGACAGCTTACGTGGCGCCCAGAGATGTTGACCAGCACGCTTGCAGATGTTGGACAGGTGGCTGGTCCACGTTAGTTTGAAGTCGATACAAATATCCAGAACCTCTATCGCCTCACAAAGCCCGATTTTAGTGTCCACAAAGAAGAGATCCGGGCTGGATGGATTCCTCTTCCTGGACAGGATTATAGCCTTGCACTTGTTGGGCTCGAAAGTGACCTTCCAGGTGTCAGCCCATTTTCGAATGTTCTCCAGGTGTTTGTTTAGCGATGCAGCTAAGTCTAGTCCATTTAATGTTGTTGTAGGTGCGAAGATGGTGGAGTCGTCCGCATACAGGAATATGGAGTTCTCACATTGTTCCACATCATCATCTATGAAGATGGACAATAGTAATGGGCCGAGAACTGATCCCTGGAGTACAGATGCGTTGATGGGAAGTGAAAATGAAGATTGACCAGAAAGCACAACCTTGATGGTTCTTCCTTGAAGGTAGTTCTGTAGCCAGACATGCAGTCTTCCAATTACGCCCTTTGAGGTGAGCTTAGTACAAAGGCCATTGTGCCAAACCTGGTCGAATGCACCCTTAATGTCCAGTGCAACAGCATACACTTTGCCACCTTTGTCGAGGATTTTGTTCCATGTCTGACAACATTTTAAGGTCTGCTGTGCTGTGATTTGATTTGTTTATTGGAGACATGGTCATGGTGAAGGAGAGGTCACAACATGAAAATGGAGTATTGTTGGCGTTTTCTGGATGTTTTTTTAAAGGGTACAATGGGCGCTATGGCGGACTTTTGATTGTTTATTTATTTACGATTTTGAATGTATAAAAAGCCAACAATATGTGTTGTTGTCCCACATAAGGATTGTGAACGATAAACAGCACATCTCTTTCCAATTTTTGCGTACGTATTTCCAATATGACTGATCTGATTATATGGTCAGAAGCGTTACTGCAGTGACATGGAATCTACGGAAATTGCCAAAGTTATTCGGAGCGGAATATTCAAAATGGCCAACTGAATTTGTGGCATTTTGTGATGTTTAGACAGTGTTTTCACATACTTTGCGGGTTGTAAATACAATTGAATTTAATTGTACAATTAAGCATATAAAGTGAACTTGTTTTCCCACTCTACTGGTAGTTTAAACAAACAAAACACTTTTAACACGTGTTAGCTTAATGTTAGTAACATCTTGTTCTCTGCTTTGTCTCATTTAGCTCCAATCGTTTTGTGTTTTCTTTGCTAGTGTTAGCATTTAGCTGCCAGCATCATGGAGTTATCGCTGGGTGGTCTTCGGGTGTAGTTGGGTGCTCTTTTTCCTTCCATCCTGAGCAATCTCTCTGGGGAGATATTGATAGCACTCAGACGAGCCTGTGTTGCCATGGCAACAAGCGTGGCTGTCAAGACGTCCGCTAACTGGATTTACGAGGACTTTGTCTAGACCAGGCTGGCGTCCTTGTGGCTTTTTCTTCCCCCCCCCCTGTCCCGCACTTTTCTAGCTCTTCATCATGCTGCCGTCTTCCATCAATGCTAAGCCTATTAAAACACTTCACCCCCCTCTGACCCACCACCACCAATAACGTCCCTTCTTCGCCCACATTAGTTCTGCTGATTGGCTTCCATGTCCCTGTTCAGAGTGTGAACGTGTGCACTGATCCTGTCCTCCGTCCTCCATCCTCCCGCTTGTTAGGCCGACGGCCCTCCAGGCGGCCGATGCGAGATTCGTGTGATGGCCGCTCGCATGGACGCTGTGTGGCACCTGTCAGGACGAGATGCTCGCACACGGTGACGCGCCGCGATACTGCCACACCGCGCGTGTATGCGCTGCCTCCCCGCGGCCGACCTCACGGCGTAGAAATAGATTTTTTTCCCTCCATGTTTTTTTCTTGATCTGTGTCCTGATTCATTGGTGACTGCATTGCTGAGCACACTTTGAGGACGGACGTGTGAAGACACCTGACACCTATGGGAAGTCAGCTTCCACGCCTACGGGGAGACTTTGGAAGATTCTGGAGTGAATCTGTGGGAATTTCGTTGAGTGTTTGTAAGGTCAGAGGTCAGAATTCCTAAATAGTCCTCAAAGTGCAAAAGGATTTTACGCAGAATTCAGAAACAATACATGTTAGTAATAAACTTTAGCCATCTGCTGATGTGTTTTAGCCCGCTAATTTGAGCATTTAGCTCCATTTGTGATTGATTGATTAAAACTTTTAATAGTACCGTATTTTTCGGACTATAAGTCAGTTTTTTTCATAGTTTGGACTTATACTCAGGAGCGACTTATGTGTGAAATTATTAACACATTACCGTAAACTATCAATTATTATTTAGCTCATTCACGTAAGAGACTAGACGTATAAGATTTCATGGGATTTAGCGATTAGGAGTGACAGATTGTTTGGTAAACGTATAGCATGTTCTATATGTTATAGTTTTTTGAATGACTCTTACCATAATATGTTACGTTAACATACCAGGCACGTTCTCAGTTGGTTATTTATGCGTCATATAACGTACACTTATTCAGCCTGTTGTTCACTATTCTTTATTTATTTTAAATTGCCTTTCAAATGTCTATTCTTGGTGTTGGGTTTTATCAAATACATTTCCCCCAAAAATGCGACTTATACTCCAGTGCGACTTATGTTTTTTTCCTTCTTTATTATGCATTTTCGGCCGGTGCGACTTATACGCCGGAGCGATTTATGCTCCGAAAAATACGGTAGATTGCACAGTACAGTACATATTCCGTACAATTGACCACTAAATGGTAACACCCGAATAAGTTTTTCAACTTGTACCACGTAAATCAATTCATGGTAATGAATTCATAGTAATTGTATATGTGCCTTTGACCAGCTAACATTATCATTTATAGTACAAGTTTCTTCAAATGAAAAAAACACATTTGCACACTCATTTTTATCAAGCTAATTATAGCATTTAGCTCCAAGTAACGTTGTGCTTTTCTTCCAGCTAATGTTACTATTTAGCGCCAACATTTTGTGTGTGTTACCCCGCTAACGTAGCTCAAGGTTTTTCCATGTGAAGTAACACATTTCAACACTTAAATGGGCCCTATCACGCAAAACCAAATTTTCTTAGCTATTGGTACCTGCTGTTGGGCATTTTGGTTCTGCGTAAGTTCTGAAAATTTGAAATTTAAAGCGTAGCGGCATGGCGGAGGTATTTATAAAACAATCTCGCCTCCCTTCCTACCCCCTCTAAATGGTCGGTTTTGAATGTGCACAATTGGTGAGGTCACAAATTAAGAACACCGTCAATGAATCATTCATATATGGTATAAATGTACCCAAACTGCATTGAACGGGTTTGCCATTTTTTATCTATGCGCAGGCATCTGTAGTTTAGAGTACAAAATGGCCAAGGTACGACTCGAAGAACAAAAATGCTCTGTTGGTTGAATTACCCAGCACAGGACCCGAGTCAAACCATGCTAATTGTAGCATTTTACTCTCTCTTTTTCTAATTTAGCGCAAAGCTTCCTCAAAGTAACAATTGGCAACACTCAATTAACACTATTGTTAGCTTAGACTCTTACTGTAATTAAATGTAGCATTTAGTTCCAAGCAACTCTGGACAATTTGCTTTTGTCAGCATTTAGCTCAAAGCATCTCTTTGCCAGTTGCTAATGCTAGCATTTACTTTTGAACATCTCTATACCTTTTTCACCCATTAACATTAGCATTTAGCTCAAAATGTATAGAAACGATGCAACACCCACAGCAGAGGTGTCAAACTTGTTTTTAGTGAGGGCCACACTGCTGTTATGGCTGCCTTTTAGAGAGCCGCTTGCAACCATAATTATGTACGTTAAATATACATAAGGTACAGGCCCAAAGTTTGGACACACCTTCTCATTCATGCATTTTCTTTATTTTCATGACTATTTACATTGTAGATTGTCACTGAAGGCATCAAACTTATGAATGAACACATGGAGTTATGTACTTGACAAAAAAAAGGTGAAATAACTGAAAACATGTTTATATTCTAGTTTCTTCAAAATAGCCACCCTTTTCTCTGATTACTTTTTCGCACACTTTTGGCATTCTCTCGATGAGCGTCAACAGGTCGTCACCTGAAATGGTTTTCACTTCACAGGTGTCATCATTTTGATGCCTTCAGTGACAATCTACAAAGGAATAGTCTTGAAAATAAAGAAAATGCATTGAAATGAGAAGGTATGTCCAAACTTTTGGCCTGTACTGTATATTAGCCTCGTTACACAATTTCCAGAGGCAATTGTGTTTGTTATATTTTTTACAAACAGATTGATGGGTAACTTGCTTTAAAATCTTAAGTCAACTTGACTAAGGATATATTTATGTATTTGTTTTTGATAATAATTTTGGAATATATATTTTTTTATGCACAGATAATCAAGTTTACAAGTTACGCAGTGAAGGTGCTAAAGAATAACTACATTTACATCCAAATCACGATTTTTATTCATTACAATTCTAAATTGATTCTACTTTTGAGGATCGACATGCAAAAATAAATCATCAAAAACCTGACCAACCATGAAGCTGTTGGAGCGTACCATACTGCACCATTAAGCAGAATGAGTGGATAACGCCAGCCAAGGACAGAAAAATATCTAAATATGGGACAAGCGGTAGAAAATGGATGGATGGATGAAAAATAATGCAGATGGTGTGTTTGACGGAGAAGCAACAGGAAGGAGATACTGTAGAAGTCTACTCTAAGAGGTCAATGCTGTACATTATTATTACAAACGTTTACTTTGTAAAACACCTGTAATGGTTTGTACGATATTCTATTGTACAGTTTTTTATATAATAGTAAATGAATTTAGCCTGAAAGTATTTTACCGGCGCACATTATTTCCAGCCTTTTGCGGGCCACATAAAATGAAGTGGCAGGCCACATCTGGCCCCCTGGCCTTGGGTTTGACACCTGTGACCCACAATAACTGAAACAAAAAGACTATATGACGAATTCTGGTAATATTTAAGAGCATTTGTGAGGTCAGAGATCACTGCTTTGACTGGTTCGTCATGCATCATGTGATTGACATTCTGTTCTTCCGCACCAAACCCATCTGAGCACACTTATAGGGACAAGAAGTTCCTCACACGGTTTCTGCCAAATGTACCAATGAAGCTGCTTTCAGTTGCGTCCTTCAAAGAGCTGGATATCTTCCAGCATGTTCTAATCAGCTGATGGGCAGCAGCTTTTTTTTTTTTTTTTTTTTTTCCCCCCAGCCAGGAGCAAAGTCATGTTTTCTTCTCGTCTATAGGATTTAAGATCTTGTGACAGGCTTTTTAAATGTCCTGTAGAGTGTACAGTAGTGGCTGTGGCGGTGTACATGTTACTGCACAGGCAGAGCACTGACAGGCGTTGTCAGCGAGCAGATGTGACGCTCGCCACTTCACTCGCCGCCACCTAATTAGTGTCATGACTTGCTTTTCTGTACAATAACCGCCTCTACCACTCTGAGGAGACCGCTCAGGCTACGAACGAGGGTCCTAGTGTCAGGAGAGGGTGTACAAATTGTGAGTGTGACAACCAGGACACGCTTAACTGTATCAACGTTATTATTTGTGTTACAGCCACCATCATCCTCAACGAGCTCAACTGGACCGAGGCCCTAGAGGACGTCTTCCGTAAAAACAAGGAGGAAGACCCGTCTCTCCTGTGGCAGGTGTTTGGTTCCGCCACGGGGCTGGCCCGCTACTTCCCAGGTGAGCCGTCGTCATCCGGCCCCTTCTTGACCTGGACCGCGGCAAGTTCTGGAAGGGGTCCAGTCACTGCTTAAAGATGGTGTGGTGGGTGTGTCATCATGTTAGGGGACAAGCAAACGCCTCTGCCTCGCACTTGTTAGTCATTTCCCGACACCTCCGATGAGTAAAATCATGATGGTTCATTTCTCCTAGTAAAAATGGCCTGCAGTGTCCAAGTGGAAAGGAGATTTCATCAACAAAATATATGGTCATTAATGATTTCCGTTTGCTATTTTGTCAAACATAGTTTATTTTAGTCAATAACACATTTTTATCTGATTTAATTTAATGTTTTTCTCATTCTTAATTTAAATTATGATACTCTTAAAAAAATAAAAACGGAAATTCTGCCTATCCTTCACAATCTTTATGTAACACAAGAAAAATAAATGCGATCAAAAATCGGCTTACAATGGAGCCTATAAAAGCCCTTAAAACCATCCAAGCACCTCCATTAAGTTGTATATGCATGATGTAAGTATATATGTAATGTAGTAACAGGCACATTTATAATAACATTTAATATTTACGTATTTTGATCATTTTAAGCATACGCCGCACATTAATCTCAAAAACGCATCACGTGTGCTTTTTTTACCAGTACATCACTGACTATTACTCACTGCAGACTTCATGATAACAAATCACTTACTGTACAATATCTGCTATCATTAGGATGCCAACTGATAAAATCTTGTTATAGTCCCGTTTAGATGAAAAATGACTTATAATCCTTGCAAAGAAAAGGGGCGTAGAAACAAGCGTATTTTTGTGTTGTTCTCGCCATTACCGCGTCTAAACTGGCTGTCAAAGTGTAGCAGCATGTCGGATTATCCTTGTCTTTCTACCAGAGGTGTGGACTCGAGTCACATGACTTGGACTCGAGTCAGACTCGAGTCATGAATTTGATGACTTTAGACTCGACTTGACAAAATGTAAAAAGACTTGCAACTCGACTTAGATCAATGACTTGTGCCTTCACTTGGACTTGAGCCTTTTGAATTGACATGACTTGACATGACTTGCTACTTTCCCCAAAACCCAAAGATGAAAAAGTTATTCGGGAGCGCTCCGTATTTTTCATTGTGTACTTGTCTATCAGCGTTGCGTGTGTCAGCTGGTGTGGTCTCAGTACAACAGCCAATCAAATTAGATCTACTTTGTTTTCATCACAACCAACAAAGAAGACATGTCCAAACCACACGCCAGTGAACAAAAAATTATACCTAAAATAATTTTGTTTGGGTATAAAAATTACGAGGTGGTCAACACAAAACGGTTTGCAGTATGCAACACATGCGGTTCGAAAATTACTGATGGAGAGGCAACAACTTCCAACTTCGTCCGGCATTTGAAGTTGCACAAAGAACGGTAAGTTTTGAATGTAAGATAACGTTTATTGGCTAAGTAACGTGACTTTTATTTGCTGTGTAGTTAAATCAGTGAGGCTGTAAACTCACTGCTAACGTTATAACGTTATTGCAAACACGGGAATCTGTTGCAGTTCACTACCTTATTCGTACTTTTTGTTCAGTGATTTTTTTTAAGCAGGGTTACGTTAGTCAATATATCACACGTAACGTTAGACGGCGGTCAGCAGCACCGCGTATTTTAGCCACCTAAAAAAAGACAAAAATAGTAAAATAAAGGTCAGTTAAAATGTATACTATATTATGAATATGTGTACCGTTTTAGCTAGCTTTCTGACATACTGTTGGTTGTTTACCTCAGTGGTCCCCAACCACCGGTCCGTGGATCGATTGGTATCGGGCCGCACAAGAAATAATTTTTTTTTTCTTCTTTTTTTAATTAAATCAACATAAAAAACACAAGATACACTTACAAGTAGTGCACCAACCCAAAACAACTCTCTCCCCCCTTTTGTTCTGGGCATTGAACATGAAGACTCTTCCTTCACTGTTCCGAGTGGCCATGAGAGTCTTGGCAGTGCCTGCCTCCAGTGCTCCAGTGGAGCGAGTTTTCAGCCATGGTGGCATCATACTACGCCCCCATCGTGCACAAATGACTGACAGACTCTTGGCTAATTTGGTCTTTTGCAAATGCAATGCAGCATAGGGCCCTGACATATAAAAAGTACAACTTTTTTGTTACCGGTATGTTCACGTATATGTCATGTTTTTTCAATGTTAACACTTTTGTACAAATAAGTACATTTGCACTTTATTTTTCAATGTGTTTGTTCTGTAAAGGAATGAGTTAATGTTTAAAATGACTGGTTAATAGTGCTATTATAAAGTGCAATGTCAACACAATTTTCTTTCCTGCAATTTAAAATGCACTTGTTTTAATAAATAAATACAGCGTTTGAAAAGCATACACAATCTGTGTTAATATATTAGTCTGTGGTTAAAAGGACTTGAAAGGACTCGAAACTCAAAATGCAGGACTTAGGACTTGACTTGAGACTTTCCAGTCTTGACTTTGGACTTGACTCGGGGCTTGCCTGTCTTGACTCGGGACTTGACTTGGACTTGAGGGCAAAGACTTGAGACTTACTTGTGACTTGCAAAACAATGACTTGGTCCCACCTCTGCTTTCTACTATCCAGGTGAGAGGCAACATAGGCACACACGCTAGTGATCACGGAGCCGCTATAAATAGTTTGTCTTCGTTAGCGCTTATAATAACAATATCACTAATACTTGGTTAATATTCAAGTCACCAAATGTAAATACAGTATTGTAGGTACTTTGTTGGATGTTTTTATTTTTATTTTTTTATTTTTTTTTTATGGGCAGAATAGTGGACCTACCATTGGTTTAGCTGTAAGCAAATATTTAAGTTTATTTTGAGATAGACTGCATTAAAAAAACACACAAAAAAACCCACATCCGTTGTCTTTTATAATGATTGTGAATGATAGGCAACTTTTTTCTTAAGTGCAGTTCCCCTTTAACTAATTAAATGTGATACTTAAAAAAAATTACAGAGTGTTTCTTATAGTCAGAGAGACAAAATAATTTGAAATAAATACTGTACTGTAAAATGGGTCTTGTGATCACCATTCATGTATTTTTCTTTTTAAATGCAATTTCATCATTTCTCATAAAATGGACTCCAGTGCAAAGACAATTTCACTTTCATGTCAGAATGACAATGTGAGGTCGATTACTTAAATGCTCCAATTGGTATTTTATCGTGGATAATTTATATAAGTTCATAGGGGGCGGCATGGCGTAGTGGGTAGAAACCTGAGGGTTGCCGGTTCGCGCCCCGCCTATTGACATCCTAATCGCTGCCGTTGTGTCCTTGGGCAGGACACTTCACCCTTGCCCCCAGTGCCGCTCACACTGGTGAATGAATGTGTGAAGTGAAGTGAATTACATTTATATAGCGCTTTTTCTCAAGTGACTCAAAGCGCTTTACATAGTGAAACCCAATATCTAAGTTACATTTAAACCAGTGTGGGTGGCACTGGGAGCAGGGGGGTAAAGTGTCTTGCCCAAGGACACAACGGCAGTGACTAGGATGGCGGAAGCGGGGATCGAACCTGCCACCCTCAAGTTGCTGGCAAGGCCGCTCTACCAACCGAGCTATACCGCCCCAATGAATGATGAATGATAGGTAGTGGTCGCAGGGGCCGTAGGCGCAAACTGGCAGCCACGCTTCCATCAGTCTACCCCAGGGCAGCTGTGGCTATGAAAGTAGCTTACCACCACCAGGTGTGAATGAATGATGGCTTCTCACTTCTCTGTGAAGCGCTTTGAGTGTCTAGAAAAGCGCTATATAAATCTAATCCATTATTATTATTATAGTGTGTTAATTTCCCCCATTTTATTCATATTTTGATTTAATGTATTTTTGAGGGTAACGTCAGTTTTACAGCTGCCTAATCAAGTTAAATAAGACAATACAAAAAAAAATCACAAAGTGAAATTCAGTTACAAAATACTGTATGAGCCAAAATACAATGTATCCAGATTTAATATTAAAATGTATGAGTATTTTTACTTTTCCAAAATATTTTAAAATTCAATTTTACACCTGTCCTGTTATAATCCTTAAAACATTACAAAAACTTGATATTTTTTTGTAATAGTCAGAGGCACAAAAAATAAAAAATAATTAAAAACAAATGTGCTGCAATATAAAAAGGGTCTTGTGATCATTATATTCATGCTTATGTTTTAATGTATGGTAAAAATAAAACTAGCCCTCGTTGTCCAAGTGCAAAAACACATTTGCCATATGAGGTACAATTTTATTATTTACTATCATAGAAAATTATGGATGATTAATACTAGATTTTTTCATTAATTTTCCCCTTTTTTTTCATATTTGTATATAATTTAATGTGTATTTTTAAGTGGCAAATTCAGTTTTACAACTGCCCAGTCAATTAACATAAGAAAATACTTCACACACAAAAAAGGGTATTTCAATAGCAACATATGAGCAAATATGAAACATTTAATATTGATTTATGTACATTAACATTTAATGTATTATTTTTTGTTTTACATTTATATTTCAAAGGGAATTATATTTCACAGCTGCCCATTTCGAAAAAACACATTTAATTTAAAAAAAAATAATTGTTTTTTTTAAATAATCAGTCACAAACATTTTTTTACAATTACAAATAAATGGTCTAATGTAACCGTTAGTTTTTTCATACATTTGTTTCATCGTTCAAATGGCATCAAGTGTTGATAAGAATCAGCACTCACACTAACAGTGACATTCCAGTGCCTCAAAGCTATGCTGGAAAATAAATGTTTTTATTTTGTTTTGTAATCCCAGCATCCCCCTGGATCGACTCGAGCAAATCAGCCAATAAGATTGACCTCTACGATGTACGCAGACGGCCATGGT
The DNA here is from genome assembly GCF_033978685.3 of Nerophis lumbriciformis. Lineage (NCBI taxonomy): Eukaryota > Metazoa > Chordata > Actinopteri > Syngnathiformes > Syngnathidae > Nerophis > Nerophis lumbriciformis. The sequence continues at coordinate 49,669,715 of NC_084552.2, forward strand.
GCGTGTAAACTCCACACATCATATCCATGTACGAGCATAAAGTGTTTTTCTTTCTCAAATACACATTGTTACTCACCAGGTACATCCAGGGGGCGGCCTCACCCAAGGACATGCTGATCCTGGTGGACGCGTGAGTGACCACCTTATGATTCGACTCGTACAGTCAGCCGGAATATTGCACAGCCTTTGACCTTTGACCTGCCCGTGGGCGCCGCGCTCTCTTGTCTGCCGCCTCAGTGGCCGTGTGACGCTGACGAGCACGCGGGGCCGCCACGGCCATTCCCTCCCACCCCCGAAAATAGTTAAATGCAACAAAATAACTGTATTCCATTATATTACATACAAATCAACAGACTCCGAAATGTAAATATTAATGGATGTCATGTGACGTACAACTTGCAGGAGCGGCAGCGTGTCGGGTCTGACCCTCAAGCTGATCCGAACGTCCGTCAGCAAGATGCTTGAGACGCTGTCCGACGATGACTATGTCAACGTCGTCTATGTGAGTGTCCATGCAGCCAACATGTAACATGAATTTAGCATTGTGGTATGGAATTGTTGTACTTCACATCCAATCAGATTGCCTTGATGTTGTGCACAGCCACTCGGGAGCAGTGCAGAGCTGTATTAACCATTCTTAATTGCCTCCCTTTATTTACATTTCTGCTGTCTTTCTTGTCATTTTGCCATTTGAGAGTCACTACTTGCAAAATGTGACCTTTTCTCTCTCTGTGTGTGTGTGTTAATATCGTTGTTTACACAACATGAAAAGTGCATGTTATCGAGCGTCTTCATGGGCCCGCACGCATGACGACGCCTGTGCAAAACGCCGCACAAGTTGGACCAATGCACGCTTGCACAGTTGAAGGCTGCACGTGGCGTGTAATGTTACAGAAACCGGCCACGACTCAAGTCAGCCGCTGATGCGTTCACTGACAAGGGGAATATTCATCACTTTAAAGTGCCACGCGCTTGCTGTTTCCTGGCAATCGAGGTTAGGAAAATGTGATCTGAAAGGCTTTCAGCCATGTTTAAAATATTGTGTATGCTTGGCACGGGGTTGGTCGATAAATCTATAAATATACATCCCCCACCAAATGCAAATAAATGACATTTTTATTTGCTCTTCAAAGCAAGCATTGATTTGATTTTCTTTCACTGCCTTGATGGAGCGCCACCTTTTTTGTTTTGTTTTTGTGGCGCTTTCAAATTAGCTAAGAGCTTTCCAAGGTAATGCAATTAGTTGACAATTGATGCAAGCGCTTTTCAGCTTCATAACAGAAGAGCACTTTGATGTGTATGAGTAGCAAGTAAAACTATATATTGCATATTTTACTCCCACACATGCAAACTAGTCTTTTCCTACTGCCGTTTAAATGCACACAATATAAGACACAACTTAACATTTATGTATGACTGTACTGAACCTAATAGGAGACCATATTAGTCTGAAAAAGATAAGTCATCTTATACTCTGAGTCTTGAGACTGAATCTGAGCCGTCAACAATATCCATCCATCCATCCATCCATCTTCTGCTTATCCGAGGTCAGGTGGCAGGGGCAGCAGCCTAAGCAGAGAAGCCCAATCTTCCCTCTCCCCAGCTACTTTGTCTGGCTTTTTCCGGGGGATTCAGAGGCGTTCCCAGGCCAGCTGCGAGACGTAGCCTCTTTGTGTTCTAGGTCTTCCAAGTGGCCTCCTGCCGGTTGGATGTGCCCTAAACACCTCCCCAGGAACGGGTCCGACTTACTGCCGGCAATGCGGACGAAGCTCTGATACAGTTCATACAGGGAGCGGACCGCCACAATCAGGGGGTTCGATACACCATACTCTCTGAGTACTTTCCACAGGACTTCCAGAAGGATACGTCGAATGCCTTTCTTAAGTCCACAAGACATGTCGGCTGGTTAAGCAAACTCCCATGTACTTTCAGGGATCCTGCCGAGAGTATAGGGCTGGTCCACAGTTCCACGACCAGGACGAAAGCCACACAGCTTCTTCTGGATCCAAGCTTCGACTATCCGGCGTAGCCCCCTCTCCAGTACACCTGAACAGGGAAGGCTGAGGAGTGTGATCCTGCGATAGTTGGAACATACACTCCGGTTCCCCTTTTTAAATAGAGGAACCACCACCCCAGTTTGCCAATCCAAAGGCAGCGCAATGGATGTCCACACAATGCTGCAGAGTCTTGTCAACTAAGACAGCCCCACAGCATCCAGAGCCTTAAGGAACTCAGGGCTGATCTCATCTATCCCCATGGTCCTGCCACCAATAAGGACCTAGCCCCAGAAATAGGACAGCCCACCAGAGAGGCCCCTTGCACTGCTTCCTCATTGGAGGATGTGTAGGCGGAATTGAACAGTTCTTCAAAGCATTCTTTCCAATCCAATCCACAACATCCCCAGTTGAGTTCAGCAGCACACTGTCCATACCGTACGCGGTGTTGACAGTGCACTGCTTCCCCCTCCTGAGGCAGCGGATAGTGGTACAGAATCGCTTCAAAGCTGTCCGGAAGTCGTTCTCCTTGGCTGTTCCGAACTCCTCCCATGTCCGAGTTCTTTTTGCCTCTGCAACCGCCAAAGCCGCACATTGCTTGGTCTGTCAGTACCTATCCTCTGTCTCCGGAGTCCCATGTGCCAAAGGGACCCGATAGGACTCCTTCAGCTGGACAGCATCCGTCACTGCTTGTGTCCACCAGCAGGTTTTGGGATTACCGCCACGGCAGGAAATGACCACCTTGCGGACACCACTCCGTTTAGCTGACTCGACAATATAGGGGCACGGCACATGGTCCACTCGGACTCAATATCCAGCACCTTCCTTGTGACATTTTCAAAGTTCTTCCGGAGGTGGAAATTGAAATTCTCTATGACGGTAGACTCTACCAGACGTTCCCAGCAGACCCTTACCATGCTTTTGGGCCTACCAGGCCTGTTTCGCATCCTTCCCCACTGTCAGAGGCGACTCACCACCAGGTGATCGGTTGAAAGCTCAGCCCCTCTCTTGACCAGAGTGTCCAAAACATGAGACCACAAATCCGATGATATAACCACAAAGTCGATCATCGAAATGCGGCCTACGGTGTCCTGGTGCCAAGTGCATATGGACACCATTATGTTTGAACTTGGTGTTTCTTTCTGGACCATCTGTGACGAGCACAAAAGTCCAATAACAAAACACTACTCTGTTTCAAATCTGAGCGGCTCTTCCTCCCAATCACGCCTCTCCAGGTTTCACTGTGTGAATATGAGCGTTGGAGTCACCCAGTAAAACAAGGGAATCGCCTAAGGGAGCACTCTCCAGTATTCCTCTAGGGACTCTAAAACGGACAGGTACTCTGAACTGCCGTGTGGTGTGTAAGCACAAACAGCAAGCTACCCTCTCGTCCACCGGGTTAAACTCCAACGTGCAGGCTCTGTGCCGTGGGGCAACAAGTATTGCCACCCGTTGCCTCTCACTGCTGGCAACGTCAGAGTGATAGAGAGTCCAACCCCTCTCGAGAAGTCTGGTTGCCGAGCGCTTGCTCTGCATCAAAGTGAGACCGACCAGCTCAGCCTTCCCAATGAGGTGACATTCCACGTCCCAAAGGCTTCCTTCTTTAGCCGAGAATTGGGCTGCCAAGGGCCTCTTTGGGCTGTGGCCGGCTGGGTCCCATGGGGGAAGGCCTGGCCACCAAGCGCTCTCCATTTAACCCCACCTCCAGGCCTGGCTCTAAAGGGGGGCCCTAGTGACCTGTGTCCGGGCAAGGGAAAATTATGTTCCTGGTGTCTATTCATAGAAGTTTTTAAGTTTTTTTTTGTCTGGTCCCTCAACTAGGATCTGTTTGTCATAAAAGCCCCAGGACATCATAGCTGCTAGGATCATTAGGACACGCAAACTCCTCGACCACGATTAAATGGCAGCTCAAAGAGGAGACAATATAAAAATATTTTAAAGGCAATGCAAATTGCATTTTTTAAATAAAAACAGCTATTGAAAAGAGGGGTTGTCTTATGTACTAAGTGTGTCCTGATGAAACAAATAAAACACTGTACTGACCGGGATATGAGTGTAGTTTTTCCATTGAAAAGAAGTTGTCTTATATTCAATTGTAATATAATCAGTGTGGTAGTGCAAGGATGTGCTGATAAAGAAAATACCGTTTTGACTGGAATATAAGACGGCATTTTTCCACAGAAATAGGTCTGAAAGGGTGGTCGTCTTATATTAAAGTGTGCTTATTTTGTAGTCTTTACAGTACTTTAAGTGTATGGTGATGAAATAAAGGAAAGATATATTTACGCGAATACACGACGTTAATTTTGCCCTATAAGATAGTTTAAGAGGAGAGCTCGTCTTATATTCAGGGTTGCTTCTATTATAGTCAATATGGTGTGCTGCAGACCTAAAGAAAATACCGTTTTGACTGGAGTATAACAAAGCATTTTCCCACAGAAATCGGTCTGAAAAAAAGTGGTTGTCCTATATTCGGGGATGCTTTATTTTTCAGTACGGTATTGTAAGGGTATGCTGACGAAATAAAGAGAACTATTATGAGAAAGTAATTTTGACCTTGAAAATAGTCTGAAAAATGAGTGGTAGTCTTATATCCAGGACTGCTTGTCACTTAGTCAATGTTGTAGTCTAAGTGTATGTAGATATAGAATAAGGTCTGAGAAGCAGTGGTCACCTTATGTTCAGTGTTGCTTGTATTATAGTCAGTACGCAACTGCAAGGGTGTGCTGATGAAATAAAGACAATATAAGACGTTCCTAGAAAACAGTCGAAAAAATGTGGTCGGCTTACATTAAGGCTCGCTTATACTGTCGTCAATATGATATACAAGGGTGTGCTGATGAAATAAAGAAAAGACGGTATTGACCCCAAATATAGGACAATATTTTTCTCTGATTATGGTTGTGGTTGCTTCCGTGATTGCAGTAAAACTAATAATATTAATCCATAATCAGGATGTGTTTTTTGTCCCTACCTTGCTATCCTTCCTTCTTCTCCTTTAGCCTCCTTGGGTCTGTAAACTTTGTTTTTTTGTTTAAAACAAAGTGTTAAAAATGAGATCGATGTCAGTTAGATACTTTATCTGCATGACGCCCAAAGTGGAAAAAAAAAAAAAAATCCCTGCCACATATTTTTTTTTTTTTTATTCAAATATGTGCACCTACTTCTCCGAGCGTGTGATCCCCTCTCCCGTCATCCCGCCTTCCTCTCCCTCTTTTCCCCTCTCCAGTTTAACAACGAAGCCACGCACGCCGCCTGCTTCGAGAACCTGGTGCAGGCCAACGTGCGCAACAAGAGGATCCTGAAGGACGCTGTGCAGGGCATCAGTGCCAAAGGAACCACCAACTACAAGGGGGGCTTCGAGCTGGCCTTCAAGCAGCTCGCCCAAGTACGGACGTTATTGAAGAGTGTCCTTCTAATACTAAGGGTTTTGCAGTTTGTCCAATCATATGATCTGTTTTTATATACTGTAATATTTATTTTGAATAATAATTCTGTACTGTATTTATATGGAATGAAATATGAGACTTTATGCATCCATCGATCCATTTTTTACCGCTTGTCCGTTTTGGGACCGCGGGGGTGACTGGAGCCTATCCCTGCTGCACTCGGGCGGAAGGCGGTGTCCACCCTGGACAAGTCGCCATCTTATCGCAGGGCCAACACAGATAGACAGACAACACTCACATTCCTAACTAAACCAAAAAAAGAATTACTACAAAAAAAGTATAGATTTTTTTTTTATGGATTTGAAATAATTAAAATACATTTTGAATAAAAAATAGAAATAATTTGGGTTGCAAACTAGTTTTTGTTAAGTTTTTTTTAAATTATTGTTGTTTATTCTATTATTTGATTGCAAATTGTTTTTTGTTGCAAATATTTTATTTGGTTGCAAATCTTTTCTGCATTTTTTGTTGTTTATAAATGGGTTTTTTTACACTTTTTTTGGGGGTTGCGGGGCGTTGACAAATGTTTTTTTGGTCAGTCCTACCCAAAACAATTTGTAAACAACAAAAACATTTGTAAAAAAAACTATTTGCAACCCCTCACCTCCAAAAATAGCATCCCCGCATGTTTTTTTGTTTTTTTCAAATGAAAAAAAGATTAAACTTTTTTTTGTTTACAATTTTTTTTACATTATATATATATATATATATATTTTTTTTTTTTTTATTTTTTTTTTTTTTTAAATAATTTTAAATCATTACTGTATTTTCTTGAACTGTTTTTGTTTGCAAATATTTTCAGTTCAGTCGCTAGCACGCTCGTCTCTTATGCCAAACTATCCAGGTTCGAGTCCCTGATAGAACGAAAAGCAGGGACGGAACCAGGTGGGCTAAACATTTCCATGTTTTTTTTGGTTGCATAAAAGGATTTCTTTCCATATACTGTAATGACATCTTGGTCCTATGATAGTCTGACGATAGTGAGTCTTTGTCGCCCTCTTGTGGTTGTACCAACATTTGCAGTTTTCTTCCAGGTGAACGTGTCCCGGGCCAACTGCAACAAGATCATCATGCTCTTCACCGATGGAGGCGAGGAGCGTGCTGAGGAGATCTTTGAGAAATACAACCCAAAACAAGCTGTGAGCGCGCACAACCTGAATTTTTTTTATTATTATTATTTTTTTTATAACTAAGTTACATTTCCTTACCTTACAGGTGCGCATTTTTACATTCTCAGTTGGGCAGCACAACTATGACAAGGGGCCCGTACAGTGGATGGCGTGCACTAACAAAGGTAAGATTTACACCATCATTTAGACCAGGGCTGTCAAACTCAATTTATTAAGGGCCACATCGCAATTATGGCTGCCCTCAGAGGGCCACATGTAGCAGTGATTATAAATGAATATACCGGTAAACACAGAATAGCTTTGTTACAACAATTAGAAAAAGCAACTGTTTTTGATTATTAGATTTTTTTCAAACAGATTATTGAACACCTTGCTTTGAAACTAAGTCTAGATGACAAGCACTTATTTATGTATTTATTTTTGACAACAAAACAAAAATGCTTGGTACATCTTGTTGCTTGATGAGTGTGAAACATATGCAATAGCATGTGCAACATGTTTCTGTCAAAATTGAAAGCACAAATACATTTGGTCAGAAAGTGCTTTTTTTACATTTCCAGACTTTTAGGCCAAATAAATGATGTGGTGGGCCGCATAAAATGATTTGGCGGGCCACAATAAAAAGTGCCGTGGGAGACCACATAAAACAATGTAGCGGGGCGTATTAAAATGATATGGAAGGTCACCTTAAAACGATTTGACTGGCCACATAAATAATGTGGCGGACGACATAAAATGATGTGATGAACCACTTAAAATGATGTGGCGGACCACATAAAATGACATAGTGAACCACATTAAAATTATGTGGCATGCTACTTTAAAATTATGGTACGGGTGACATTTAAGAGCAGGCTTAAAACCCACATTTTTGATTTGGCTTTTACCTGAAATTAATTATTTTATTGAAGTCATTTGTATTTTACTTTTGATCCTATTAGTTATGCAAGATTGTATTGAGTTCTATTTATTTATTTACTGTATATTCATTTTATTTTTTCTATTAATCTTCATATGTCTTATTTGTATTTTATTCTTTCTCTCCTCATGGTTCTTACCATTTTATAAGTTGTATTATTTTTATTTTCCGACGTTCCTCAGATGAGCCATCTGCCTCTGGTGTTATCGGCCGCCTCTGTGCCAGCGTCCTGGTGGCCATGGTCTGATGACCTCCTGGTGCAGATGGCTCCTGTGATAGTGTTTACTTACATGACTCCTCTGTATTCAGTCATGCAATCATGTGTCCATATAGTTACATATGTGTGTATGTTGTGTTTGGTATCTGTGTTCGTATGTGATAATGGGGGATATGGGTCACCGGGGTATTGTTTTTAACTTTGTAAAGCACTTTGCGTTGCATTTCTTTTATGTATGAAAAGCGCTGTATGAATAACGTTTGATTGATTGATTAAAATGAAGTAGCGGTCCACAATAAAATTAGAGATTAGAGTAATGTGGCGGGCCAGATTTGGCCCCCGGTCCTTGAGTGTGACACCTGTGATTTAGATCAATGATGGTATGGAAACTGTGGTATAAGTTCCACTGGTGGTCCATATAGTACACAGGAACACCAGACATGCTTTTTTTTTTTTTTTTTAAACAAACATTTTATTTTAAACTTATGCATAAAAATTTAAATTTTTCGAAAATTGATTTACGTTGAAAAAAGCAACATCTCAAAATGATCAATTCCCAGGTTACTACTATGAGATCCCTTCCATTGGTGCCATCAGGTTGAACACTCAGGTAAGGAAAATGTCTCCCTCTTGTGGCTGCTAGCAGGACGTTAATGTTCCTTTCTCTTCTGTCGTTCCTCGCAGGAGTACCTTGATGTTTTGGGCAGACCGATGGTCAAAGCGGACCGAAAGGCCAAGCAGGTCCAGTGGACCAACGTGTACCAGGATGCTCTGGTGTGTAACAAGCATTCACACGCGTGTAAATATTTCTTGCTAAACTCAATTTCAACCCTCATCAGTTTCTGGTCATTTATTGATGGCCTTTTATTTGGCTGCACTAAAATCATTTTTCATGCTACTTGAGCTTGTCTTGTGTTGCGTTAAAGCGACAGATAAGAAGTATGGAGCCAAGCTGGAGGCATCGTTAGCCTGCTGATAAGACCCCCACCCTCCCGCCTCCTCGTCTCTGTGCTTTGTTACTGCGACAGCTCGTTTTCATTTTTACACTTTTAAACTACACAGACTTCACTTCTTGTGTTGTGTTGAGTAACTTGTACTGCTTTGTGCCAACAGGAGCTCGGACTGGTCATCACAGGAACGCTTCCTGTCTTCAACAAGACCAACACCGGGTCAAAGGTTAGCTCTCGTTCTCACTATCATGATTCTGACAGCCATTCACGCTATAATTATTATTATTCGTTGTTATTTTTTGTATTCATATTATTTATTATTCGTCCACATTTACTTATTGATTATTAATCATTTATAGGTCTATATTTTAATTAAGTTGCTAATGAAAAAGACTGCGTCACAGTAAAATGCTTTCAGCCTTTTTCTGAATTTTTCAATGAAAAATTGGGCGGAGTGGTTTGGTTGGTAGAGTGGCCGACCAGCATCTTGAGGGTTCCAGGTTCGATATCTGCTTCTGCCGTCCTAGTCACTGCTGTTGTGTCCTTGGGCAAGACACTTGAACACCTGCTCCCAGTGCCACCCACACTGGTTTAAATGTAGCTTAAAGATGTAGATAAGGGGTTTCACTATGTAAAGCGCTTTGAGTCGCTAGAGAAAAGCGCTATATAAATATAATTCACTTCACTTCCAATTCTGCGGCATTAATATTCCATACACATTTGTATTATTATTGTCAATATTATTATTGTTTAACATTTTTTTATTAAATACGTTATTCATACTGTATAAATGCTGGGGTATTATTTTAAATGCATGGATATTATTTGTATTATTATTATTATTACTACTACTATCATTTATAAATGTATTTATATTGTATAAATACAGAGGTAATATTATTTTAAACATTTGATTGCTATTCTTATTAATATTGTTACTATTAATAGTATGTTTTTTTCTTATCTATTTGTTACTTTATTTATCTAGTACACATGATGCAATATTGTTATCTCAGACACTTGGATCCCATTCCTCTTTTTTTCCCCTTCTCCTTATTACTATATTATATTTTTAATATTTTGTTTATCAATTACTTTATTTATGCTGTATAAATGCTGCAGTATTATTTTAAATGCTTGGATGCTAATATTATTACTATTATGATTATTATTATATTTTTCATTTTGCAATTGCTTAAAACATGATGTATTTTTGTGTGTGAAATTTTACGTCATTTTACGATTAAAAACATCACTAATACAATAAAAATGCTGATATATTTTTTCAAGAATAAGTTATTTTATATTGAAGTTTCATACTTAACAATCATATTTTGTGTATTTATTTAGTGGTATATTATAAATGCGTTGAGATGGGCAGAGTCTCACTTGGACTAACAACAAAATATTTGTTATGATATTTTTCTGTGTTTTTATTACACTCAATTGATTTCTATATTTTGTATTTTTCTATGTTATTATATACATTCTGGCAGACAGGCAGTCCCACTAATGTTACTATTTAATTATTAGACATAATAATATAGTATGTATCGTGTATATATAACATTTTCAAAGAGGGATGATCATTAATAATTTATTATTTTAATATGATTGGACATACAGAATAAATGCTACTTGGACGTTCTCCTCAGGTCCTCACTTTTGGTTTATTGGACATGTAGAGAAGCAGAGCATTGTTGCGATGAGGGAGACAAATGATGGCGAGCTAAAGTGGGTCAAGATGAGTTTACATGTCCAACCCGTTTGACGCCGAGGTTACTTTGTCTGCAAATACCTCGTCTGTGACTCATGGCGGCATGTTGGACTTTTGGGAATGAAACTTTCCAGATATTTCCATTGCTAGCTCATTTCCTCGAAACGCCTCAGAGGAGCTGCAGGCTCCATCATAATTAGACTTTTTTTTATTGTGTCTTTACAGAAATCTCAGAACCAGCTCATCTTGGGTGTCATGGCCATCGATGTCTCGCTGGAAGACATCAAGAGACTCACGCCACGCTTTACTGTAAGGACATAACATTAGGTACACCTGTGCAATCTCATCACCTCCGATACGAGGACTTTTTCCTGTACTTTTTCAAGTTGGTCCTCAAAAACTGCAGTTTTACCATCTTATACAGGATATCTGACTAGCAGTAGGTTCTTAAAAACAGCAGAAGACCCCTGTCACGTAGAAGATCTTTGACGAGAAATTACTCCTCAAAAATAGCAGGGCACGCCTTTCATATAGGACTTATGTTTTTGCAGTAGGTCCTCAGCAGAATGTTCCTGCCACACATTGGACTAGCAGTAGTTTCTCAAAAACAGCAGAGGACCCCTGTAGGGCTGGACAGTAAGCACATTTTGTTTTTGATTTCGATTATGGCTTCACACGATCATGAAATTAGAATAATAATAAAAAAGAAACGATTAATTGGCCGCACAACGTGCATGTAAATTCCGGAGCTTGTGACGGTGAAACGGATGAGGAGTAAATAAAAAGACCACATCAACTAGAAGTCTGGGATCTCACCATGGTTGCTACTTGTTATGTAACAGCACTAGTATGCCTAATCCATAATCACTAAACTCAACAAACACAGTAAGGCATTTGACCGCATTCACGTAACCGGGTACATAGTCACATAATTGAAAATAAGAAAATTGAAATAAATGTAAGTTAAATGCTATCATTATAAGGAGAAGGAACATTTGTTTGGGAGAATTTTCTGGGACCGCTCATTCATCTCCCCAAAACACGTCCCGAACTAAACAATGTTGAGACCGCCCCCTTTTATTTTACATTTAATTTGACACAAAAACCACACACTCTATGGTGGTAAAATAGGTCTATATGAAAATAAAAAAATCGGTATTAAAAACAAAACGGAAAACCTTAGTTTTTTTATATTACTTTTGATGTTTTGTTACTATCATTATTATTTTTCTTCTTGTGGTTTATTCTTTACTAATTTATATTCTTTTTTAAAACTATTTAAAGTTGAGTTTTTGCGGTACAATAAATGCACACGCTTTTAAATTAATGAATAATCGTGATTATTATTTTTGCCATAATGGTCCAGCCCTAGTCCCCTGCCACACAGAGGGGTTGGACTAGAGTTTTTGTATTCAGTTTTTATTAACAGCCGAACGTTCCTGACAGAGAATCTTGGACTAGCGTTTTGACAGCAGGTTGTTAAAAACGCAAGAACATTCCTGTCACATCAGGGATCTTGGACTGGTATTTTGGCAGCAGGTCCTCAAAAACAGCAATACACTCTTACCATATAGATCTTATTTGAATAGCATCTTGGAGGTAGCTTTTTTTTCAAACCGAGCATTTCTGTCATATAGAGGATCTTTAACTAGGTGTAAGTCCTCAAAACAGCAGAGAAACCCTGTCATATATAGAATCTTAGGCTACCAATAGATTCTCAAAAACAGCAGAGTCCCTTGTCATATAGATGATCTTTAACTAGCAGTAGGTTATCAAAAAATAGCACAGGTCCCCTGTCACATAGAGGATCTTAGGCTACCAATAGCTTTTCAAAAACAGCATCTTTAACTAGCAGTAAGTTATCAAAAATAGCAGAGGTGCCCTGTCACATAGAGTAATTGGACTGGTGTTTTGACAGCAGGTCTTCAAAAACAGAAACACACTCTTGCCATATAGATCATATTTGACTAGTGTTTTGGAGGGAGGTTTTTAAAAACAGCAGCATGTCATATAGAGTATCTAAGTAAGTTCTCAAAACTGTAGAGGACCCCTGTCACAATGAGGATCTTGGACTAGCATGTTTGCAGTCGGCCCTCAAAAACAGCAGAGTGCTCATGTCACACGAGGACCTTGGACTAGTGTTTTTGAAGAAAGTCCGTAAAAACAGCAGAGTTACTTGCCATATAGATGATCTTTGATTCGTGTTTCCATTCTCCTCCAGTTCGGACCAAATGGTTACTACTTCGCCATCGACCCCAACGGATACGTGCTGCTCCACCCTAACCTCAAACCACCGGTACTTCCTGTTCTTCAGGAACACTTGAAGCATAGCAACATCTGACTTCCTGTACATAAATCATTATTAAAAAAAAGTTCCATAAATGATGAACTTCCATGCAGACGGCTGAGTTTCACGAGCCTGTCACGCTGGACTTCCTGGATGCTGAGCTGGAGAACGAAGTCAAAGTGGAGGTGAGCATCTATGTCACATTCCCCCAAGTCCAAAAGTCACGTTGAGTGTCGTAGTTTGTACATTTTGTTTATCATTTCCTAATTATGTTTCCAGATAAGAAGGAAGATGATTGATGGTCTTACAGGGAATTATGCAATATCTGCTCTGGTCAAATCGCAAGATGAGGTTGTTGTAGTCGTATTAATAACTTACTGTATTGATGATGAGGAGAGGATTCTAACAACAACTCTTGGCCCTCGCAGCGCTACATAGATCTGGGTCAGAGGACCTACACCTTTGCACCAGTGAAGGGTACGGATTACAGGTAATCACACGTTACTTTGATTTGCTCCTTTTTCTATAAAGATTGTGCATTTTCTACTGGGAAACTGAACAAAATGTCTCAAAAATATGTTCAAAAATGTTTAACAGAGCACAAATCTACCCTTCAAATATCATCAAATCAATACAAGAATTATTTAATGTATTTGAACTAAATTCTGCATTTTTCATATGAGATTTTTATGTTGTGTGTGTCTGCTCAGTCTGGCGCTGGTGCTGCCTGAGTACAGCTCACATTACATCCGAGCCACCATTGGCGACACCATCACCCAAGCCAAATGTAAGTCTTCTTCCATTCATCGCTTTTTCCACACTCTTTGGCCTGTAATTTATGCACGACAATTGTTAGCCATGGAAAAAATGAGCGTGTGTGTGATGCTATTGCATCGCCATGTATGGGCGGGGTATCAGCTTATGGTCGCTATCCATCACTTGCACACACGTCGCCTCTCTTTGGCTCGCACTATTAAGTTGTGGTGTGTTTGTGGCTGCAGACAAACTCGCTGTGTGTGTGGCGTCTTTGACAATTTAATGCCAGGGGGTGTCGATGTGTGCATGGAGTGGAAAGATTTAGTGCATGTGCTTAGAGTCATCCTTATCTACTCACTGTGTCTACTAAGCAAAACAGAAGAACTTAGCTGTTGCACTGTCACACCTCATACTTTTTCTTCTTCTTATGGAACCTCAGATCTTTCTGTCACAATCTTGCCAAAGTCAACTGGCTGGAGAGAAATGTGTCTTTTTATGCAACCAAACAAAAAAGTAGTAGTTAAAAAAAAATAAAAAAATCTTAGGGCTGTCTTATGGTTAATTTTCTTAATCAGATTAATCGTGATTACTCGCTTGCATAATTAAAATGTGCTTAAGGAAAGGACTCCAATATTTGTACAGAAATGCAATTTTATTCTCAGAATGTCATCCAGCAACATTTTTAAACATTTTACATGCATGTCATTTATTTGCGCAAAACTTGGTAACACTTTTATCTAAAGTTCTTTCAGGCTGTATTTTGGAGTGAAATTTGCCAGCGAGCACAGCAGTCGAATTTTCATCTCTCATTTTTGTACTGACTTAAGCGTTGATCTGATCACTGACTCTACAGTGGTGAAGGTAAAATAGTTTGTAGGGTCAAAATAAAATGCATGATTAATCTCAGTGTGTTCATGATTAATGCAATATTTTTTTTGTGATTTATCACGTGTTAACTCACTAATTTTGACAGCCCTTAAATATATACATATATTTTTAACCAAGTGTTTTTGTTTGTTTGTTGGTTACGCCCACAAGATTGAACTTGAGTCATTAATAACAACTGCATCAGGAGGTTACATAATTATAGACCCCCACAGTTATTGTTGACGACTCTGTGGTTAATTGAATGGATGATTCACGCGTGTTATTAGTCCCATGCCCGTCATTCCTACAGCTAGTGTTTACCTACTTCTCACTGTTCTCCAATATTCTTATTCACTTTGAATAAAATATTGTGTAACCCTGTTGCCTTCCCACTCTCCCTGACCTTCTTCTCATCTCCTGACTCCTGCCGTGTTGGAATGTCTGCAGCGTTTTTTGGCAAGTATTCTCCTCATGTCTTTGTCAACTCCTGACATTTTGGTACATTTAACGACTACTCGTGATTAATAATGACAACGCTAGCAAGCCGGCGTCTGCTTTTCTTCGCAAGCGATCAGTGCCCACACGTAGCGGCTGTGTGTGCGTGTTTAGACCCTTCCCCACACACACACACACACACACACCACCACCTGTTCCAAACCCCCTCAGATGTGGTTTTGGCAGCGCAGCAGCAAAACCGCATGTTTGCATTACTTAAAAGTGAAGCCATGAAGTAGAAAAGGAAAGGAAACACTGTGACTTTATTTAGTAATCTCGTTGTCGTAAGGACACAAACAGCACTAGTTTAGCAACGTGCACTAAGGTGCTAACATTACTCTCATATTTTACCGGCAACGTCATGCTCGCTTAGCGTATTTGCTGAATAAATAACAAAATGGTTAAACTTGACAGCTCCTACGTCTGCAGCTGACTGATGGTTAGGTGGAAGGGATCAGGACTGCATTTTAAGATGTGTAGTGAAGCCTGCCTTAGGGGACAAATATTGTTGGGTGTTTTTTTCTCCTCTATTGGTTCCCATTGTTTTAATATTTTAGTAGTAGTGTTATAGTATTGCCCCACAATTTTCAACAGTTCTCAGAACATAACCCTACTATAAACATGCTATTAAATCAGAAATACTTTAATAATCCCCGAGGGGAAATGAACATTTTCAGCACAATCCCATTCAATCCCATTCATTAGTTCAGTGTCTATAGCAGGGGTGCTCAAAGAGAGGCCTGCGGGCCACTAAAGAAGGCTACCTAATTGAATACATATTCATACTGATTCTTTCAAGCTGTACGATCATTGATCGCATGCCCGCAAGGCTACACTGTTAAAAAGTCAGTAGATTTTACTGTATAAACCTGGCAGTTCAGCCACCAGAAAATTACTGTAAAAACATCAGTGGTACCAATTTTCCATTTCCAGTAATGCACTGTACAAGCAGGGAATGTGGCTTTTACAGTTAAAAAAAAGTAGACGCAGAATCGCCAGAATGTTGTCCTAATAATAACAGTGTTGCTGTTTTTTGATTTCCAGTAATGCACTGTAAAAGGAAAAATGACCGTAGATTTTTCTGTGAAAAACTGACAGCTCATTCGCCAAAACATTTCTTATAGTAACAGAGGTACTATTTTTCAAATTTATAGTAATGCACTGTAAAGATAATGGCTATAGATTTGGTGGTAAACAAATGGCAGCTTAAACACAAAACATGTTTACGTAAAACTGGCATGTTTTTTCTTTAATTTACAGTAATTTTGAGTAAAAACACTAAATTTTACAGTGAAATTCTGTTGACTGGCCCGTCTGTTTTTTTTTACTATAAAATGTATTGATTTTTTTTTCTTCTATATACTCTAGCTGGTTAGCCTGCAGAACATTGGCACATTTTAAATTTGGCTCTTAGAGGCAAAAAGTTTGAGCACCCCTTGGTTTATAGATTTAATGCTAATGAGCGGTTTCTCTAAGAAATCACATTGTGCACTTTGACTTTTTACATATTCACCGCACCTGATCAATGTAATTATACTACAGCATAGCATTAAGTAGTGGGGCAGGCGGTTGCAACCTTTAGCAACACTTGCTATGGACGCTACGGTGCTAACATTAAACTCACATTTTACCAGCAACGTCATGCCAGGTTAGCATATTCACTGAAGAAAAACTATTTTAAAACTTAAAGCTCCTACCACTGTAGCTGACTGACAGAAAGTTGGCAGAGATCCAGGCTGCATTTTAGAATGTGCAGCGAAGCCTAAATAAATATGTGTAGGGATGATAGATTTTCCTCACTTTTGGCACACATGAATATGCTCCGTGGACAAATACTACCTTGATGCTGTAATTCCGACAGTTTAAAAGGTGCTTTTCAGGACTTGGGCGGGATGATAGGAACGTTAGCGACCCTAGCATAGCTACGTGAGCTAACATTACAGTCACATTGCTGAAGAAAAACCAAAAAATTATTCAAACTTGAAGCTTTCGCGTCTGTGGCTGACAGTTGGCAGAGCTCCAGCCTGCATTTTAAGATGTGTAGCGAAGCCTGACGAAGGAAGGTTTGTAAGGATGTAGGCATGTTTGGTGCTCTGGGGATTATCTTTATGAAGACATTTTAGTTGAAATGCGGTGCTTTATAAATGGAATCAAGGCGAGAAGTGACCATGTAATGTTGTATCTATCTGAGTTACTTCAGTACTATATGAAATTTAAACTTAAACCCTCAGACAAATGTATTCAGACGTCACTCCGTCATTACTCTTGTGGCTAAATATGAAAGAAAAAGCACATGGCTGCAATTATTTCCCCCCACCTACCCCCCGATTGACAAAATGCCGCTGTCGCCATGAGAGCCCTCACTGTACGCTATAATCAAGATGTGCGGTGCGCTAAGAATTCCTGCAATATTTCTATTCAGGACTTGCTCTGTGAATAAAATATTGTGTGACCTTTGAACCCTCCCCCTTGTGGTTTCACCCGTTTTCCTTCTCTTCTTCTCCTCCCTGGATGATCCTCCTCATTCCCTCTCTCTCTGCTGGGATTTATTTCCACTCCAGGGAAAGATGGCAAGTATTTTTTTATTTGGATTTTTTATTTTTTCTGTTCACATTTTTTGAGCTTTTTGTTTCTTTAACCAACGCAACCTGACATGATATCAAGTATCTTCACGTAGTCGCAGTTTATATTGAAAGCACCTAGCAAAGTTTGCGACTAACCTTGAAAAGGAGTAGGAGGACGCTGAGCCTAGTTCACGAAGAAAGAACCCAAACAAGGAAGATAAAATACAAATCAGTCAAAGCTATCAATAATTGTAATAAACAGGTGTGATAAATATTAATGTACAATGTACTGCTTTTATATTTCCTGTATTTTATATTATTACTTTGAACTGTTCTATATTTTAATGGGTTTTTTAATCCTGTAAAGCGTCTTTGATTACTCTGAAAAGCGCTATACCAAATAAAATGTATTATTATTATTATTATTATTATTAATGGATACATACCGTAAATACAAGAATATAATGCACATAATGACTTATTGTATAATGAGGGAAGAAATGCAAAAATACTGTAACACTCAGTTGGTGATAAAGAGTAACAACTGACAATCATTTCATAGTTAATAATGAATAAATAATGACCATAAGGAATGAATGAATTCAGTATAAATTATATCGGACACTGCGGTGCATTCTGCTTCCATATGGCTTGCTTGTAAACACAAGGGGTGTCCCAATCTGATTGTGGTAGCGGATATCTTTTTGATATAAGCATCTAAATGTCCTCCAATAAGTACACAAGGTTGGTCTTTTTTTGTATTCTAGTCAGGTCATTTAAAAAAGTTAAACATGGTAGTCTATAGGCTACTATGTGCTGGCAGCTACACAACAGCTAAGCACACAAACGAGACATACATTATAGCAGTGGCAGGCCGTGCGTTTCCCAATAAGGCATTCAGTGATGTCCGACTTCAATGATTACCTCTCAAAAATAACATAATTTATGTCACCACGTGACCATTGCTGGAGAAATACTATACAGAAACACATTTACGCACTACTGGGCGTTGATCACCTCAACAGTGTACAAAGCGCATTTAAAAATCAATACAACCGCATTAGCAATTAAAACATATATTATGTCAAAATTTAAATTGCAAAAAACGTGAACAAATTAAGGAATCAAATATTTGAACTCACAATTTGTAGCACCCATTCAACGTTGTGTAACCCCTTGTAGTCGGTTGATTCGAGTGGAAATGGCGGGTATTTCCCCATTTCATTGCCGACATCGTCTCACAAGATGGAGTTGATCTTTTTTAAAATATCTAAAATAAATATAAAAATAAGGCCTTACTGACAACTCTTGATCTGATTGGCTATCGCAATTATCTATGCGACGCCTGCATTGTTGATTCTGAAGGCCCCTGGCAGATTTCGTACAGCATGGCAACTGCATTCTGATTGGATAAAAACTCTAACCTAAAAACAACAGCACTGGAAAGAGCATATTATGACATAAAGAGAATATGAATAATTTTAGATATTTAGGGTAAGTAAATTAAAAATTACTTTTATCTTTAATTATGATGATGATTTCTGGTTATGTTAGGCCAGCAGAGAAGGCCTTTCTGGCCCTGACGGCACACCACTGCATTATAGGGGTGCAACGATTAATTGGTTTAGAAAAAAGCTTAAATTTATAATCTCTTACTTCTATTAAATGTAACTAATAAGGATTGATAAAATCCGGTCCACAACTTTTAATATGCGGACACAGTTTCCGGTTGTCCAATGCAATAAAGCGTACATGAGAGCGATGACGTGTGTGTTGTGACCTGTGTGGCTCTATTTTAGCCTAAAATACTAATTGAGCCTATAAAGTTTATTAAATCTGAGTATTTGAATAATTGATCATATCTGATTAATTAAATGTATTTGGGATAGTCCCTTGCGAAGCATCATCTCGTTTTCAAGGGGGTCCTTTGAAACACTTGATAGCTGCAGTCTTACTACATAGTAAGTGTCCTTTATTGAACAATATTGCAGTCTAAAACAGCATATTTTGTCAGTATCAACAAGTACACTACCATTACTTCACACTGTCATTACCTACACATACAAAGTCTCAAAGGCAGAAGCGTATTACAAAGTATCGGGTAACAAACGTGTTCGCATCATTGGACTTATTGAGTTTACCTCATGAATTATTGTGACCAATAGGTGTTGCCAAAAAAAGAAAATTACCACTCCACTTCAACTTAAAGACAGCACAAGTCCATTCCTTACGGTTAATAATAAATAGGTTAGTGTTTTTCATACCTGCAATTGTTCTCTGTTTGACTCATTTCACTTGATCAAACCTTTTCCAACATTCCACACTACAAAATACTGAAAGTATGTATGATTCCTGCTGATATCAGGATCGGCCAATATTCAAGGCTCCAATATCGGTATCGGAAGGGAAGAAGTTGTATGAGGACAACCTTGATAAACACTTTGTTTGTATGAACTTCTTCAAATCAGCTCCTTGCAATCCACAAATTGACACACAGAGTTGTATTGTGGGACGAGCATACACATGTTTTGAAGGACTTTTTATTTCTGTGCTTGATTTTAGCTGTTTGAAAATGCACCAAGTCTGTGAATGATCACTTTTTGGATCATTTACTGTCTGTAGCATGATTAATGTACCCAACTGATTATTTTTTTGCAGTGCAGTTAGTGATTGTAGTGTACTTTTATAATCATTCCCTCGTATCTCCACACAATAATACAACATATAAGTAACTCTAAGTGCACTCGCTGTCAAACCTCCCAGAAAGCCCCCCTCTAATGATGAGAAACCTCACAATGTTCCCTACCTTTCACCAGTTTCTGAGAGTCTGCTGGCTGACAAGTTTGATGAATACGGCTTCACGCTCATAGCACCGAGGTAAGATTGAACGTCTTTCATTCCTTTTAATGGACGCCACATTTATTTTCCCGTTAACGACCCTCTTTCTCTCTGTCAGGGTGTACTGCAAGGACCTGAAGCTGCCCGACAAGGACAAAAGCAATACGGAGTTCCTCATGGAGTTCAACAATTACATCGACACCAAGACCCCCAACAACCCCATGTGTGAGTGACCTAACCGTATCCGCCAGTCCCACGCCGACGACAGGGAAAAATTAGCTGGAAATGTGCTGATTCAGCTCTTTTCCCACCAGGCAGCCAGCGTTTGCATAAGTGGACATAAGTATTGGGACTGTGTAAATGAGGGAGGTCCAGACTTTGCTCACCACTAAATTGAATTAATGAATTAATTGGAGGTGTTAGAAGTACCTAATATGTATAGGGGGAGACATCTGGCTACGGCAGTAGTTTTTCATATAGTGGGCCGGGCTCCTCTGGGGTGTGGGTAAGAGGCAAGCATTTATTTTAGGTGAGGTAACTGAGAACAAATTCTCATTTTATCAAGAGGCAGCAGACAGACAACAGGGTTCAAATATACTGTAGGGAAGGCATTCATATGGCCCCATTCCTTGGTTAATCATTTTGCAATGCAGTCTGCCGAAAATGATGGAAAGCGCCTATCTAGATAGCAATTGACGTTGTGGTCAAAGTTGGAATTGCTATAAAATTGCCACATTTTAAGATATTCAACACTGGCCGCCAAAGTGGATAGTGTACACCCCAATTCGTCACGGTTTTTGTGTCAGGTAAACCGTGACGAATGGAGCCATATGAATTCCCTTCCTACTGTATGTGTAGAAAATATGCAAGCTGTACAATGTGTTGTGATTACGTTGTCTGTCAAAGACATAAAACAGGTTACAAACTGGTGCATCAGTCGAGCATGATTTACCTCACTAACTTTTTAAATGAAGGTGAATGACGTGAGTTTTAATGTTTGTTGCAAGGTGTTCCAATCATTTGGGGCTAGAGAATTGAAAAGAAAATCGACTAAAAGTAGTCCAGAGTTTGGGATTGTGAAGGATAATGTAACCGCAAGATTGGAGAGTGTGTGTGGAAGTTCCAGTGAGCGAAGATAAGATGGAGTCTTACCAATGAGTGTTTTATAGAGAAACAGGGACCAATGTATTTGTCTGTGTGAGTAAAGAGAGGGACAATTTACCAGAGTACAGTTTACAGTTGTGGGTGTTAAAGGGAAGTCCAGTGACAAAGCAAATGGCAGCGTGACAGACGGGGTCTGACATGTGGAAGAGAGTTTTTGAAAATGTTCTACTAATCCATGATTGGTAGGAGATTTATTTCAAACAGATGCAGTTTAGCAGAATGTGTCCATGAAGAGTTGTTCCGGTGAAGACATCCTATCCTGGTTTTACTTTAGAGAATAGAATGTTAATGTGTGTTTCAAATGTAAGTGAACTGTCAACACAGATTCCCAGGTCTTTGTAATAAGAGAAGAATAGCACAGCGGAAACATTAAGAGATAGAATATAGCTCAGATGATCGATTTGCGTGAGATTTCTGTCAGAAATAATACATACTGGTCTACTAACATCCAAATATCACATGCTAAATATAGGAGATATGTTATAATAATATACATTTTATATGAAAAAAACAAACACCATGAAAAAAACCCCCGTGAAATAATCAATTGAATTAGTTTTAATCAGCCCCTTAAATCATCCAGCAGCTATAAAATTAGAAAATGTCATTGCCGAGTAGACTATGTCTCATAAGACCAAATATATTGACATGCTGACACGTCTTTATAGTGTTATCGCCTCCTTTCTCACATCCAAAGTAATAGTCAGAGCAAAGGGTGGCTATTTTGAAGAAACTACAATATAAAACATGTTTTTAGTTATTTCACCTTTTTTTTTAAATACGTAACTACACATGCAATTATTCATAGTTTTGATGCCTTCACTAACAATCTACAATGTAAATAGTCATTAAAATGAAGAAAACGCATTGAATGAGGTGGTGATGATTTGGCCTGTACTGTAGATGTAAAAGAGCAGCTGCAGAACTGTTCCAGTATCGACAAATCACATTGCGAGCGCTAAATGATTATATTTGCATCTCCTCTTCCCAGTATTGTGGGCGTTCTGATGATTAGCATATATTCTGCATATTCACAAAGACAAACACTCTACCGGTGAATTGATTTAACTTAAGACACGCACAAGCTTAGTGGATCCGTTTTGCCTGCCATCAAGTGTACACATGTTGTAAGACACGCAAACCTATAATAGATCAGGGTCTTAGTCAAAGCTTGAATATGTTCAGTGATAACTGTAATGTACAAAGTGGATTCTGAATGTTAGTAGAACGTGTCTGCATCTCAGACAAGACAGTGTGGAGAGAGGAGCTGTATGTATAAATAATTGTGTCATTGACTCATCGGCATACAAATGTGTTTGCAAAGTTACAAAGGGAGTTTTCCATAGTGTGAGTTATATTGTTGATGTAAATATTGAAGAGTGTTGGACCTAGTATAGAACCTTGTGGAACACTCCTGCAAAGTGGTAAGTGGTCATTTCAATTAAGGGGTGATTGGTATGAAGACATTTCTCCACCGTAGGGGGGGTTGAGACAGAAAATAATTTTAGAAACCACTGTGCTGATCATCACCAAAGCGCCCCCCCCCCTGTTTGTATGGAAGGTCGTGCATGACCAGGCAAACGCGCATGTCACCTATTTGATGCTAACTCCAAAAGTCTGACCATCACACGCCTTGTTGCACATGTGTGAGGCACACGCGCACACACCTATATGGCTGCTCGACCTCATCCAATTACTGTGTGTTTTGTGATAAAGAGCAGCGACACGTCAAGTTGAGAGCACGAGCCGCGGGCCGTAAAACGCCAATCAGGGGCCAGTGGGCCTTCTCCTTAACATCTGACCGACACGTTAATGGCCCCTCGCTCGCCTTGTTTGTCAGCATTTTGCAACAAGCCGCCGCCGATAAAATGTCTCACTCCATTAAGTGATTACTTTCACCGTTATTAGCTGCCAGTTCAACGAGGCGAGGGTGAGCTGTTCGTACCACCGTGGTGGTGAAAAAGTACATTAGGAATTCCTGGGCTGCTTTGAATAAGTCATGAAAAGCGGCGGCGGCTTAGAGTGTTAGAGCAGCTGTCCTCTGAGCCAGCCTCCGTGTTTAATGGACTGGAGCTTCAAAGTCACCAGGAAAAAATATCGCCTGTTATGTTTGTCATGTGGTTCGGCTGGAGAAAACCATTTGTTAGACTGTTAGCATGGCAGCCTCATTGCTAGTCGAGTTTATTTGGAACACTAAAGAACATTGCATGTTTTGTTCAATTTAACATGTCCAAAAAGGAGTAGGAAGGAGCAGAGTTTATTTAATCCAACACCTTACGATGATAGTATGTGCACTTTCTATGTTTAACATGTTCACTTATTAGACTTTTCCAATAGAACAAAGTATATGTAATCCCTCGTTTATTGCTGTTCATTGGGCCTGACTGTAGTGAATTAATTTCCGCTAAATAACACTATATTGGCTCTAGTGTGTGAATGTTTGTCTATCTGTGTTGGCCTTGCGATCAGGTGGCGACTTGTCCAGGGTGTACCCCGCCTACCGCCCGAATGCAGCTGAGATAGGCTCCAGCACCCCCCGTGACCCTGAAAGGGACAAGCGGTAGAAAATGGATGGATGGATGGATGAAAGAATTATTGATTGTAAATTTAATATTTTAAAAGCTACCGCATAAAAAAATACTCTTCACAACATTCTAAATACAGGTTTTAACATTATATAAGCCAACTTTACATGAAATAACACCCACATAGTCACCTTTACACTCTGATCCAATATAAAGGGGCATGACACTGGTGGCTGGGCCAATCAGTGGCCACGATACTGAACGGCGAGCTCTGATTGCTTTGGTTTCACCGAATGGTCGATACCGTTGTAGTATCAATATTTTTAGTTCATTTAGCCATTTGTATTCTTGAAAGTGATTCAAATATTTAGAATATCCCTTAAAAAAACTGCGATAGCCGCAAACATCAAAGTGTAATGTGGTGAGTGACGAATGTACTAAAGTTAAAGTGTATTGATTATAGTAAATATATAAATAAATTGTGTTAAAATTGATAGAAAATGCATAGTCATAAATCAATAGTCTTTTTTGTCATGATCCGTTGCCCGGGTCATGTCTTTGGTTTTGGGTTGCGTATTATTCTTATGTTTACTTTCTGGTTTATTGAGTGCTGTTCTCCGCACCTGCCCTCGTTTGGTGATTGGTGTACCCACCAGGTGTTTGCGTTGGTCGCGACCCCTTGTGTACTTGGTCTTGCCACTTACTTGGCGCAGGTACTTTGTTCGCTATTAGCGACAAGTTGTGTTCGGTGCAGTCTCTCTTGACGATAGTAAGTTTTTGTTATGCTAACTCCTCGTTACTCTCTTTGTTTGTATGCTACGCTAAATTTTGGCTTTAAGTGGCCTTAAACTCCCTCCTTTTTGGATTTTCACATTATATTGGTGTATTAAAACCTGCATGCTGCTTGTCCTGCTTGTCTTTCCGCATCCTGGGGAACACGACCTCGCTATCATACGACCTGATCATAACGGTTCTTTTGTTAATTTGTTCCAAAAAAAATCGGACGACGACTGAATCATACATATAAAGAAGCTATTTATACCAGAAGAAATTAAGTAGTTTCAATTAATCCCTATAATATGACCCAAAAATTAAGTTTTATTGAAAAAATTATAGTTGTACTTGCACAAAAACCACGTAAAATACAGAAGTACCTCAATTTATGAGCGCAATCGGTTTTATGACTGAGCCTGTATCTCAAATCGATCAATTTAATTGGTGCTAGGTCCCCCAAAATAGCACAATTTTAACACATAACATGCCTTGAAAAAGAAAAAGAAACTTTTAGATATCAAATATTTAGGGATGTCCGATAATGGCTTTTTGCCGATATCCGATATTCCGATATTGTCCAACTCTTTAATTACCGATACTGATATCAACCGATACCGATATCAACCGATATATACAGTTGTGGAATTGACACATTATTATGCCTAATTTGGACAACCAAGTATGGTGAAGATAAGGTACTTTTAAAAAATGTTTTATAAAATAAGATAAATAAATTACAAAACATTTTCTTGAATAACTGCTAGGAACCAGAATATTAATAACAGAAAGAAACAACCCTTTTGTGTGAATGAGTGTAAATGGGGGAGGGAGGTTTTTTGGGTTGGTGCACTAATTGTAAGTGTATCTTGTGTTTTTTATGTTGATTTAATAAAAAATAAAAAAATAAAAATAAAAACGATACCAATAATAAAAACAACTATACCGATAATTTCCGATATTACATTTTAACGCATTTATCGGCCGATAATATCGGTAGGCCGATATTATCGGACATCTCTACAAATATTGTTTAACAACAATTGAATATAATGTCCTACAAACAACTGCAGTTGTTTTATGAAGTAATGTTTTCCAGCTGACCGAAGAGAACTTTGAAATCCTTAATGGTCTGTTCTGATTGGTGCCTTGCTATCTTATTACATCCGACAGTCGAGAGCGCTAACATTGTCCGTGGCGAGTAATTGTGTTGAAAAAGCGGATATTCCTAGTTAAGCTATCTCCCACAATCAGAGCTGTGAGGGAGAAAAAGTGGGCACCATACCGGCAGCTTCAGGGGTGGGAAGGAAGCGAGCCGTGCGAGGAGGAGCAATACTAAGAAGTGGGAGGACGTCACCGAATTTGGCGGGAAAACTATGGAAACTGAACCTCTGCCAAAGGTTTTCCATGCTTGGAAAATTGTTAATCTAGCTATAAGCTAATGCCAGAAAGTGAGACCGGATGTTTTTGGGCGGATCTTACAAGTGTCATTTACTACGCCATTTAGCGGCTGAGAGGCTTTTAACTCAGATTTTGCATGCAATTCAATTGTGTTTCTCCTCATCTTCTTTATCAATATGCTGCCACTTGCTATTTTCTTTAGATCCATGATGTCTTATTTTTCAGTCGTACTTAATAAGAAAAAAAAGGCTTGGACAGATGAGTTACTAATGCCTGGGATTCTCTGTTTGTGCACTCGATTCTGCGGAACGATACGTGAGCAAGTAGACTAATTTGTTCTGTGCAATGTTTGGCCGTAGGACAATCGAGACGGTATACAAAAACGAGGTTTCTATCATCTATCCATCCATTTTCTACCGCTTGTCCTTCCCGAAACAGGAATAAAAACTGATCGGAACAATGGATGAGGAGTAGATAAATATCAAATATAATGTCGATAAAAGTGGCAGAAACAGTGTGAAGAAGAAATAAAAATATGATATATGATAGATAATACCTTGCTAGACAATAAATGATTATTTGAGATTAATGATATCAGACACTGAGTGAATGCATGAATAGACTTTGTTATTGCACATTAAGAAAAATGGAATTGCGGACGATCAGCCAGCAGCAGTAATGCAGGAACAGATAAAACGTGTGTTGCAAAGAATTTTACTCTGCGTATTGGCATGATAAAAGTTAGAAATACAAATGTCGGAAATGTAACTTGTCCCTGTGGTCATATTTCTCCTGTCTTTGTCTTATTTTGTTTTCCTGATGATATATTTGCAATGGGACATTTTGCTAAATGATCACTTCAAGGCTCCTTGACTTGTTGATATCCAACAAGCAGAGCTGGCCCTGTGCTCTATAAGTGATTTTCACACCCGGAAAATGTAAACCATATCACTATTTTTTGGCTCGTGCCCTGAGTTAAGTCATATGTGAATGTGAGTTGCGTTAAAGAAATGTCACTATGTAAATGAAGGCCATCTAGCATACAAATGATTCCCAGCTTTTCTTTCGTATCGTATATACCCCTAAGGAACAAATCTTTATTTTTCTTTCTGCCTTTATTTTATTGCTTTTCCATCTTTTACCCCCCTCACACATCATGTTTCATTCCTTGTTGGCTATCGATACTCCTTGTGCATTTATTTAACACATTCCTGCCGATAGCTAGCTTTCCAGGCCATTAGCTCCAATGTTTTTTTTTTTTTCTTCCAAAGATTGACAATCAAATACACACGCTTGACAATTTTTGATCTGTCAGCAGGACAGTGCAAAACGACTTGGCCAGATGTTGATGCTGTTTTTACTCTTTAGGCAATGTGGAGCTGGTGAACCGATTGCTCCTGGATGCTGGCATCACTTCAGATCTCATCAAGATTTGGAAAGAGAATAAGCTGCCGTGAGTACGAAAATGGCCAAAATGAGCCTGCGCTAATATTCTGGATTTTCATTTAAAGAAATCCAGTTCGTATATATGTTTTCTCTCCTCAGGCACGGTGTCACAGCCAGATTTGTTGCCACCGATGGAGGGATCACCCGGGTATACCCCAAAAGGTAAGGTAGTTAAATGCATGATGACTGATGGTATTTAACTTGTTGTGGTGCAATATGACATTTTCCAACATTTATCCATCAATTTGTTCCTGGCCGTCCTTGATTTTTTTCAAGATCAGTTCAGATGGAGGCTCCGCTCCCTGCGGTTCTCTTCTTCTTTCCATACGGACTAATAGGGGAGATACAACCTTGACTTGTTCTCGCAAATGTGTATCCCTAAGAGGAAACTCTTTCAGTCCTCGACAAGCATCTAAAAAAATGTCATCTGTATAAAAGCTCATTAGTTGAAAGCACAGTGAGTCTAACCCAGACCCTTGGGGTATCCCTTAAGGACAAATATGTCAAATGTTGCTTTTGTTTTAAAAAATATATAGAAAATAATTCATTTGGAGCTCAAAGAGCACATGCAGAAAATGTAACATTTTGAAGCAAAATTTTGTCAGGCAAAGTGTTTTAATTCACTGTTACTGAGAGTGAAATATACCACGTTTCCCATGTATGCTTGCTTATCTCGCACAAGATATCGTCGCCATTCATTGGCACTCGAGCTTTCCCGGCGAACCTTTACTTTCCATAATTGTATTCGATGCGGTGCAACTGCTTCCTGCATTTGTGGTGAGTGGAGCGTCCCCATGCAGCACAACAAGGCATGTTTACACGGAAAAAGATTCTCCAATAAAAGAATAGTCTAATGAGGAAGTGTTGTGTCGCTTCGCGGCCGCTCCATACTAGTGTCCTAAATGGCGCTCAGTTGTCACATGAGGGGCTTTTGACCAAACCGAGTTGTCCATACTCTGTCTATACATGACTGTGTTTTCATGCCCCCCTCCGAAAAGAAATACCATTGAGAACCTGATATTGATTTATTTATCTGTACAAACAAACGATCTGAATTGTTGGCAACAGCATTCTGCAAACAATGACTTGATTTTCAAAAGTTACTCATAAAATGAGCTGAGACAACATAACTTAAACACATTTTCAAGTTAATTTTATTACCTCAATTTACCATTTAAACAGGAGGATTCTTTGTATTTTCCTGGAAAGGGCTGGAAACATTTTATTGTTATCTGCCTTGCAGTGCGGGTCTGAACTGGAAAGAGGAGGCGGAAACGTACGAGTCCAGTTTCTACAAGCGCTGTTTGGACAACGACCTGTACATCTTCACTCCGACGCTGTACCTTAAGGACAACAGTGAGTGATAGCGATGCATGTAAATGGCATCCGGTGTTCATTACTGTCAATTGTGTAATATTTAGTGACAAACCCAGTGAGTTATTGTCTCTTGCAGCGAGTGACGACTCTGTCCTTGTGAGCAGAGCGGTCAAGTTCAAGATTGACAATAAGCTCCTAAAACCAGCGGGTAAGAGACATTTGCCATTTGTCCTCTAATGCAGTGGTCCTCAACCACCGGGCCGCGGCCAGGTACCGGTCCGTGGATCGATTGGTACCGGCCGCACAAGAAATAAAAAATAAAAAAATAAAATAAAATAATATTTTTTTAAATTTATTTAATCAACATAAAAAACACAAGATACACTTACAATTAGTGCACCAACCCAAAAAAACTCCCTCCCTCATTTACACTCATTCACACTCATTCGCACAAAAGGGTTGTTTCTTTCTGTTATTAATATTTCTGGTTCCTACATTATATATCAATATAAATCAAATCAACTTTATTTATAAAGCACATTTAAAATCCACCACAGGGGTAGCCAAAGTGCTGTACAATGGGCAGGCAAAAAGACAACAAGAAAACCGAGCAAACACAACACAACACAAACAGAGCACGATAAAAAATAAATAAAACATAAAAACAGGTTCACAGCAGGTGTTTTTTGGGGTGCCATAGCAGGATGGATATCACTCAGTGTTAAAAGCCATGGAATAAAAGTATGTTTTTAAGAGAGATTTAAAAACAGGAAGAGAGGAGGCCTGTCTAACACTCAGAGGTAGGTCGTTCCAGAGCTTGGGGGCAGCAGCGGCGAAAGCTCTGTCACCTCTTAGCTTCAGCCTTGTGTCAGGGACCGTCAATAGCAGCTGATCGGCTGATCTTAGGGATCGGGTGGGGCAGCAAGGCTGAAGGAGGTCGGAGAGATAAGTTGGAGCGAGATTGTTTAGACATTTAAATACAAATAGAAAGAGTTTAAAATTGATTCGGTAACGCACAGGGAGCCAGTGAAGGGACGCTAATATAGGGGTGATGTGCTCACGTCTGCGGGTCTGTGTTAGCAGACGAGCAGCAGAGTTCTGCACGAGCTCCAGGCGGGCGAGGGAAGCCTGGCTAATGCCTACGTACAGGGCATTGCAGTAGTCTAGACGAGTCGAGATAAAGGCGTGGATTGATTTCTCAAGATCATGTCCTGATAGAAGCGGTTTCACTTTTGCTATTTGGCGTAATTGATAAAAGCTTTTTTGTACGACGCTGCTGATTTGTTTTTCGAATTTAAAATCTGAGTCGAACTTTACCACCAGGTTTGTGACACAGTCGCTGAGATACGGGGTCAGAGTGCCGAGGTCAACGTTGGGGAAGGGAGAGCGACTTGGGCCGAACAACATAACTTCTGTTTTGTCTTCATTTAGGCTCAGTAAGTTAGCTGAAGGCCAGGCTTTGATGTCGTGCAGGCAGTCAATGAGATGTTGAACCGTATTATTTTGTGCCATGGGAAAGTAGATCTGGCAATCATCGGCATAAAAATGAAATGCAATACCGTACTTCCTGAAAACAGAACCAAGGGGGAGAAGGTGAAGCGCAAATAAAATTGGGGCAAGGATTGAGCCCTGGGGGACCCCATGTGGTAGAGGAGCTGTGGAAGACATAAAACTGTCTACTTTTACACAAAAACTCCTGTCGGTTAGGTACGACCGGAACCAGTGTAGGGCGGCGCCCTTAATGCCCACACGTTTCTTAAGACGAGTGATTAAGGTGGCGTGGTCGACGGTGTCGAACGCAGCCGACAGATTCTGGTAAATATGTTGTCCTGGTGCTTTTAGATCTGTTGACAGGAGGATATCGTTAAAAACTTTTAGAAGCGCTGACTCTGTGCTGTGGAGGGCTTTAAAACCGGACTGGAACAGCTCAGTGATACCATTATCCTCTAAGAAGGGCAACAACTGACTGTAGACAACCTTCTCTGATATTTTGGAAATGTATGGAAGATTAGTGATAGGTCTGAGGTTAGAGAGGAGAAAGTGGTCGAGGCTTGGTTTTTTTAAGTAGAGGTCGTACCACTGCATGTTTAAACTCTACTGGAACTATTCCAGAAGAGAGGCTACTAATGATAATGTTAATAACACCAATATAGATCAATACAGTCTGCAGGGGTACAGTCCGTAAGCAAACATGATTGTATTTTTTTATGACAAAAAAAATAATAAAATAAAATACACCCCCACCGCACCCCCCCAGTCTGTGGGACAAATTTTCAAGCGTTGACCGGTACGCAGTTATAAAAAGGTTGGGGACCACGGCTCTAATGTAAACACACTCCCACTTCCAGCCTTGTCGCCTGCACCCCTTGTGAATTCATGTCTTCAGACGCTTATTAAACAGCCCCGTTTGTCTCGTCCCTCCGACAAATGGACACACAAAGCACACATCAACTTGTCCACTCTTCTGTGATCCTCGGCCAAGTTTGCAGCCTTCCCGGTTCAGAGAGTACAGTTGACGCCGGGGTCCTCACGCATATGATGCATGATGTCTTTGTCTTTTGTGTTTGATCCTAGTGGTGGGCGTCAAGTTAGACATCAGCACCTGGATGGCCAGCTTCATCAACACCACGCAGAAGACCAATGTGAGTTTGTTTACGTCCTGAAAGTGGGACGCAGGTACCGCAATAATGCCTGTAGTCTTATGTCTTCTTTGTCTCAGTGCACAGATGAGATCTGTGGCTGCCAGCGGAACGATGTGGTGAGATTGTCTTCTCTTCAG
The DNA here is from genome assembly GCF_033978685.3 of Nerophis lumbriciformis. Classification (NCBI taxonomy): domain Eukaryota; kingdom Metazoa; phylum Chordata; class Actinopteri; order Syngnathiformes; family Syngnathidae; genus Nerophis; species Nerophis lumbriciformis. The sequence continues at coordinate 49,701,301 of NC_084552.2, forward strand.
ATGCTTCAGTGTTACGTTCAGGTTTTAGCGTCTTTATGTTGTGATTGCAGTATGTAGACTGCGTCATTCTGGATGATGGCGGCTTTCTGGTGATGTCCAATCGGGACGAATACGTCGATCAGGTCAGCAATTCACCTTTGTTGTCCTTCCTACCTGTTGTCTGTTAACAGGACGTGATATCATAACCAAAACTTGTAATTGATGAAACAGGAAATGTAAAACAAAAAGTGTGGTATCTAAACAGGAAGTGATGTCTTGATAAACTGAAGAACCTAATTATGTAGTTAGTAACAACACTTACACCCACCAACAAAACCGGAAGGAAAAACCGAAAGTGTTATTAATTAGCAAACACCTCTCCCCCCAAAATATAAACCGGAAGTGTGGTATGTAAACAGGAAGTGATATCTCTTGACTCCTAAAATAAAAACTAGTAATTGACCAATACCCCTCCTCCCAAAAATGTTGACAGGAAGTCAAACATACAAACATTAAGTGTGGTATGTAAACAAAACGTGACGTCACAAAACTTTAAGAACCAAATTCTGTAATTAGTAACAAAACTTATATTAACCAACACCCTTTCCCCAAAATCTAAACAGAAGATGTAGTATGTAAACAGGAAGTGATGTGTCATGACACCTACAACCAAAATGTGCAATTGACCAATACCTCTTCTCCCCAAAATGTAAACAGAAAGTGTAACATGCAGACAGGAAGTATGTTATGTAAACAGGCAAAGATATCTTATGACACCTACAACCAAAATGTATAATTCACCAATACCCCTCTTCCCCAAAATGTAAACAAGAAGTGTAACATGCAGACAGGAAATGTGGTATGTAAATAGGAAGTGATGTCTTATGAGTCCAAAAACAAAACAATGTAAATGATTGACTTCTACCCCCCCAAAATGTAAGCAGGAGATGTGATAATGACACATACTGTACCTTCAAGAACCAAATTCTGTAATTTGTCACAAAATTTACTTTATATTAACCAAAATGTAAACAGGAAGTGAAGTATCATGACTTCTACAATAAAGGTTTGTAACTGACCAATACCCCTACTCCCCAAAATGTAAACAGGAAGTGTAAGTGCATTGAACAAAAAGGGATCTCTCATGACTCCTAAAAAAATGTAATTGACCAATATTCATCCCCCCTAAAAATGTAAACAGAAAGTTAAAGTTGAAAGACAGGAAGTGATTTCTTATACCACCTTGAACAAACATTTCTAATTGGCCTATATTCTTTACCCAAAAACTTTAAGCAGGAAGTGTAATACAAAAACAGGAAGTGATGTAAATAGTTAATTTAGAGCTTTTCCCAACCACAACATTTCTAATAAGTAACGAATAGTCACAAATCATTTGACAACAAGTACACCAATAGGATGGAACACAACAAAGTATAGTAAAACATCATAATAAAGTATAATATGATATACTATAAATCTATTATATAATGGATTGTATTCACATAGCTTAGCACACATACACTAGCCAAATGTGAAAATAAACACAACTATACAATATAAAGGGGCCAGGATATCTTATTACAAACGTTTTAATGTCATTAACACTTATTGTATGTTATCTAAGTTGTATTTGATTAATACTAATTTATCTTAATTACCAACAGTTGGGAAGTCTAGGTATATTTTGCGGAAATGTTGATGTCGGGATTCAATTCCAGGTAGGAAAACAACACTTTAACTCTCTAGCGCAGACTCCCATACACCAAAAGGACAGAAGTCTTAGTGCACTTTGAAAGGCCTTACCTCAAACTCGTCAAAAACCTCCAAAGTCTTGCAGAAAGGACTACAAGGGGGGGTAAACACTTCCTGACCATGTATCCCAATGCATTTTTCATACAGTGTATATGTTTGTGTTCGTAATGAAAAGTCCACCTGTCTTGGCTAGCTACTAACATGCTAATAAGCTAAAAGAAACATTCACGGATCAGAACTCTGCCCTGGGTGACCAAACAGCAAATAAACAAATTAAGGCGCCTGAGCTCCATTTGACTAATTTGTTTATATTCGAGTGATATGCGAGCACATGCAGCTCCACTCAACCCCACGTCCAATCTCCTGGGTCTCCAGTCCCCCACCCTCCCCAAACCCACCCACCCCCGCTGTGGTTTGACTCAATGTTTTTTCATGCGCTCTCGGGCCGTAGCAGGCTAATCAGCAACGGGCGTGCGCCGGATAAATCAGGCGCTCTCTGAAGTTTGGCAGCAGCACTAAAAGCGGGGGACCTGAGGCCTTGTTTGGAGAGGCGTGTGTGCCCTCAGTCGGTCGTATATCCAGCAGGGACGTCTCTGACGGCTTTCTCCACCTCTTAATGCCTCTCGCTACGGCAAGTCCTCTGGGAGTCTGCGGCCAACAACTGCTCATTCATTGCACTCTTTTACCTTAAAGTGTAGTAGATGTATTATATACATCAGGATAGTGCAAAGTGGATGGCAAACAGAGGGATTGTCGCCATCTCTCATGCACAGGAACAGAAAAAACCTCAACAAATACCACATGAATGGGAGTCTGGGACTACACCAAAGTCCATCATGTTGTTTGCATGTGTGTGCGCGTGTGTGTGTGTAAGTAAGTGCTCGTTAGCTGCAAACACACGCTTATTAGATCACTCTAAGTTGGTTGAAATCCACAGGTTTTACAATCATGTACAAGGTGTATGTTTGTCCATAAAGAATAATGTAAAGAAGCTTCAGAAAAAGTGCATGGCAAAGAAACAGGTGACACTATAACCATTACAACCAATCAGAGGCTTGAAGAAAGTTAATTCTGGAAAAGGCACAGAAAAAAATCTTAATTATCACACTTTAAAAATATATTAAAAATGTACAGGTCACTTGAATGACTTAAAATACATGCTTGCATTAGAATAAGCAGATACAAAGCTACATTTTTCAAATTGTATAAGCATAAAAATGTGTGAGTTAAAAAAAAGAAAATAGCAAAAATCACCCCGGGGTGAAATTTAATTTATTAAAATAATATATAAAAGTTTCTACTTTTTAGCGTTCATCTAATTGTCTGTATTCAGCGAAGGTATATTTGATTATTAGGTGTATATTTCACACTGCAGTCGTGCCTCATTTATTGCGGCTAATTGGTTCCAGGCTTGAATAAATTTTTTGTGAAGAAGAATTCTTATTGATAAATGGAATATTTTCATAGGGGACGGCGTGGCGCAGTGGAAGAATGGCCGTGCGCAACCCGAGGGTCCCTGGTTCAATCCCCACCTAGTACCAACCTCGTCATGTCCGTTGTGTCCTGAGCAAGACCCTTCACCCTTGCTCCTGATGGGTGCTGGTTAGCGCCTTGCATGGCAGCTCCCTCCATCAGTGTGTGAATGTGTGTGTGAATGGGTAAATGTGGAAGTAGTGTCAAAGCGCTTTGAGTACCTTGAAGGTAGAAAAGCGCTATACAAGTACAACCCATTTATCATTTATTTATCATAGTTGGAGCAAAAAAAAGTTGTGTTTACGACCTAAATACATCTTTTAACATGAAATAACAGCCACATAGTCACCTTTACACTTGTTTCCCCCGATATTTTAGCCTTGAGTGTGTTCTCCTGTAAATTACCTCCAGGCGTCATTGCCATGGTTTTCACCCGGCCACTACAACAGGACATCACGTGGAACACCGTCGTCCCTTCCTGGGTAATTCCTCTAAATTGGAACTGGGCGTCCATGTGCTTAAACCACGGCCAAAAAGTGTCCTGCAAAAATTTGGTAAACTCGACAGTCGCAGCTACGACCATTATCTGCGTTGTTAGCATTGCGTGTTAACGTTGTCATTCCACATCGCTCCCACCAAATGCTCACCAATGTCAGGTGAAGTTGATGATGTCAAGATAAAGTGCATCAACAGAGTTCATCTCCACGTAGCATTGCCTTAACAGCTTCTGATAGCGGTCCTGTTACCATTAATGGGGAACTGCACTTTGTATTTTATCAAGTTTGTATTTTTTTTTTGTTGCAAAAATCTATTCTCTCTCTAAATCACTTTAAAAAAGCATGGAAAAACCGCCTACAATACTTAATTTACTTTCCTTAACCTGTATCATTGTTACTGTAAGAGTGAACACACCGAGGAACTCTCTTTCTAGCGTAGTAACACATCAGCGGGCTTCTACGACAACACGAAACGCGTTTCTGTGATGTAGCAAAGCCGCAATATATACCTCCGCCAAGGAGGATACAGTATATATTTTCCTTATTTTGGCTTTGTTTTATGGGTTTATTTCTCCAACATATAGCAGTTATGATGTTTAAAATGTGATGTATGAGCGATCCCTCCCTGTTGTTCAGATCGGGCGCTTCTTCGGAATGATCGACCCCATCCTGATGATCAACCTGGTCAACTCCTCTCTGTTCACCTCCAAGAAGTCCTTCGACTACCAGTCTCTGTGTGACCCTGAGAAGGAGACCAAGGCGGCGGCGGGCCTGCGATCTGTCTATGTGGTGAATTACATAAGCCAGAGCCTGTCCACACACAGACACACACAGACACACACACACACTCGCACGTTAACACATTTCCATACACATTTCCATACATGTTGTCGTTTTCTGACTTGCTGCGTGTAAACAGAAAAAGCAGACGTACCTGCTACAAAACACTTCCAAGTGGCCTTAGGCACACACTCACACTCACACTCACACACACTCTCACGCACACACACTCTCACACACAGGGGAGCCATAAATCCAGATGAGAAGGGAAGCAGAGGTATGGTGAATGAGTGGGAGTCGTCGTAACGCTAACAGGATTAGGTGGTCTCGCATGCTCGGCCGACACGCCAAGAGAGACGCGCTGTTTTTCATCACTCGCCGAGAGCACTGCAATTTTTTTGAACTCGGAAACGAGATTGGCTAACTTTGACTCCCAGGAGCGTCAGAGTAAAATAAATTGATTGTAAATAATTACTGAAGAAAAGAAAGCACAATGTGTGACAGTTATTCGTTATTACCAACATAATTCAGTCAGTACCTATAAAAGTACACAATTTGGTCCCCATTCCTGTGTGTCTTGATCTTTCTGTTGTATCTGAATGCTTTTGGTTTGGTCCCGCTTACGGTCGAGTACTGGGCAGGGACGTGTATGTACCGCGTGATCAAAACCAACATGGTTAGCTCGAATCCTTGGACCTGGTTTACCACAACAATGAGATCCTGGCGTGCTAACCATGGTCACGACATGTTTAATAAAACCGTATATGTTTTTTTACGTGTGTTGATTTATCTGTATTTATTTCTTAAGTCTCGCTTTGTTTGCTCCCCTCAGCCCTCCATTGCTGATATTCTGAGTGTCGGGTGGTGGGCCTCTGCTGCAGCCTGGTAAGTCCTTCTCCATATAAGAGGAAGATTTAAATCCTAATGCGAAACAGGTGAGAATTGAGGGAAAATCTGCTTCTCGTTTATGCCCAATATAGTTAACAGCTTGTTTTACAGTATGCACATTTTTATACATTAGGTTGTTTTATTCATTCACGTTGCAGGTCAATCCTGCAACAGTTGCTGGTCAGCATCACGTTCCCAAATTTTCTGGATGCAGGTGACTCTCTACCTTGTTCACCCTAAATGACCGATAATATGGATAATAATGCAATTAATTAACCCTGTAGCCGACACGGACGAGGACATAGACATCATGCACAAGGAAGTGTGCATCACCGAGCAAACGCAGTACTACTTTGAGACCGACAACCCTTCCTTCAAAGGCACTGTGGACTGTGAAAACTGCTCCAGGTAAGGAATATTCCAGATACTTCTTTTCTCGAGGTGGCGCTGAGCGAAGCTAGTACAAATTTACATGGCATGAAGATGAAGTTGAGACAGTTAAGCAGGACCACCGTCTTGGCAAGGTTCCTGCCCCCTCCTTGTGCGTGTGCCATTTTTTTAAGACCCCCTCGTGTCGCCTAATGGAGTGCTGCCTGCATGCGGTGCGGCGTTCCTGCGCATTAGCAGCACACGTTTGCTTTTAACGAGCGCCATAAAAATACAGAGAAAACCATTTGTGTAAGGGTGACACGTGGGTTCCTCGACTAGAGGACTTGGAGAACAGTGTTTTTTGTTTTTTTGAGGACGTTGGTGGCTCATGATGTGGGGTTTTTTTAGGGGTCATGGGACATCACTTTCACATTTTAGGGAGTATTTGGAAATATGCTTCTTGCTGGGAATTATCCCTGTTTAGGTTTTGTTCTAATAGTTCAGAAACCCACTTCCTGTTTATCAGTTTCCTTTTTGGTATTGGTCATCACTTTAATTGTTCTTATTTCAAATTCAGTTTGAAGTGTACGTAGACATAATTTCATATTTCCCCCCTGACACTTCCTGTTTACAGTTTCGATTTTGAATTTAGTCATTGCTGTAAATTGTGTGACTAATTATAAATTTTTGGTTTTGGTAGGGCTTCTTAACCTTTGACTCCAGGGCCCAACTTTTTCGCTACACTGAATTAGTAATCTTACTCTTGATTTTTAATCGTATTCAATAACTATATCCAACCTACTCATAGTTTAACAGGATACACCTTGTCAAATGATATGAAACCTTCTGTTAATAACAAAGATTGTTATCACGGCTTATGTCGTCACTTCCTGTTTACCTTTTGGGGGCGCAGACCGTATCGGAAAGTTTGCATCTTACGTAGATCGTAGAATGTTCTCCAATGTTTTTTTGTTTTTTTTAATCAATCCATGTTTCCGCCATTTTTTTTTGTCATCTTCTTCTGTGGTCTTCAGACTTTACCACGCCGAGAAACTTCCCAACACAAACCTGGTCTTCGTCATCGCCGACGCCAAACTCACCTGCTCGTCATGTGACAGCAAGCCGCTGATACAGGATGAACAGCAGTGTATCCTTTCACCGTTAGCATACTAACGCTAACCGTGCCAAATCCCGGACCGTGCGTTGTGTTCTTGATTCGGTTCCTCCAGCTGACGGACCGGATGCATGTAAGATGGCCCAGAATCCTCGCTACAGGAAAGGCCCCGCCGTCTGCTTCGATAACAACGAGCACGTGAGTCCCTCCCGCCACAAATTCCTTGTCTCATACTTAATTGTGTCAGGCCGCCAAACAAAGGCTGAGCGCCTTCCTTGCTTTATTAGCTCACACGAGTTTACACAAAGGCCACGTTTTTGATTTATGTACGCGCCTGCGGGCTACTAATTTTTACATTTTGGACTCCATCGCTAAGAATAATTAAACATGCCTGTTCACAGATTGAAATGTCGGGTGAAGCAGAATCAGCTTAGTATTAACATTTACATTTAAGTACAGCTCATTTTTTGGTCTCTTGAAATAGAATTTGCTGAAACATCTGAGAACGGAATCAAACTCAAAGTAAAGCTAAACTTTGCAGTCCTTCTCAGTTGTTTCCTTTAATGTTAATAAATGTACACATACTTGCCATCCTTGAGACCTCCGAATTCGGGAGATTGGGGGGGGTATATATATATATATTTTCATGTATTTCTTCTATATATATATATGTATATATATATATATATATATTTATGTATGAGCTAAATAATATTATTTGATATTTTACCGTAATGTGTTAATAATTTCACACATAAGTCGCTCCTGAGTATGTGACTTTTTAGCTCATTCACGTAAGAGACTAGACGTATAAGATTTAATCGGATTTAGCGATTAGGAGTGACAGATTGTTTGGTAAACATATAGCATGTTCTATATGTTATAGTTATTTGAATGACTCTTACAATAATATGTTACGTTAACATACCAGGCACGTTCTCAGTTGGTTATTTATGCGTCATATAACGTACACTTATTCAGCCTGTTGTTCACTATTCTTTATTTATTTTAAATTGCCTTCCAAATGTCTATTCTTGGTGTTGGGTTTTATCAAACACATTTCCCCAAAAAATGCGACTTATATACTGTATATGTTTTTTTTCTTCTTTATTATGCATTTTCGGCCGGTGCGATTTATACTTCAAAACGACTTATACTCCGAAAAATACGGTATATATAATCCGTTCATGAATGAGTATATCCGTTCGGCCACCGTGTTTAATGGAGAAGTCTGATCTATAAAATGTGCAGGCAACATACCCCTTCCCCTTCGAGCTGTCCTGGATGAACTGAAATTATTTTTTCCAATCATTTTGGAACTTGCATGCGTACTTCTTCTTCTTACTCGTCGTCGCCATGTCTCTTCTTCGTTCTTCTGCTTCGTCTCTGTTATGTTTTTGGACATTACTACTTGCCGTAGTTTTGAAGCAATGCATGATGGGAATCCGGATGTTGTGTGTCAGTGTATTAACGTGCCAGCTGGAATAAACACACGCTGAGAAATGGCTCCGTGCCTGCCTACTTTATGGGTTATAGATAAACCTATGGATAATGGAGACATATACAGTATAATAGTCTCCTTTTCAGGTGAGAGAGGACGCTAAAGGCAGTGCCTTTAAGGCACGCCCCCAATATTGTTGTCCGGGTGGAAATCGGGAGAAATTCGGGAGGGTTCGCAAGTATGAGTGTACATAGTATTGCAGAGGTGTATTAATAACAATTTTATAGATAAATTAATCAAAGTAATGATTTAACTTCACGGTGGGTGGCGCGAAATACTTTATTCTTAGGGTGGGCGTAACAGAAAATATTTTAACACTGAGTTAAAGTAATGCTAGCTTGCTTGCTTCCTAATGGCATATCATGTGACGCTTTAATTTACATAATTAACTTTTTTAGCAATTTATTGTCCACAAATAAGTTGTTTTACAACTGATATGTACAGTAATGTTTGCTAGTGAAGTTATAGTGCTTCTTTTGTTAATGTTTGGCTAGCTCTTTTTTTAATTTAATTTTTTATTTATTTTGTATTAATCAGTCCAACCAAATAATACACAATAATATAATAATAATACAATTCCAAAACCAAACCGGGCCCAGCAACATTCAGAATAGCAATCAACAGAGCAATTGAGAGGCAGTTTCTTAATGTAACTAAACTTAGCCGCTAATTTTGTTAGCGCCTTCAGTGAATATGATTTTTATTTTGTTTGTGTAAAACTTGACGCTGTAAGTTTTTGTTCGGTATTATGACTCCTGTCTAGCTTTAGCCTCTTAGCATTTGTTTTGATTTTAACGTCACAAGATGCTTGAGAAGGGTTTTATTAGTCCCTCCAGGATTTTGCAGGCATTTGTTGGCATTGTTAAAATGCCTGAATTTGCGGCAGCTTTATCAGAAAGTAGCGACAAAAGTTGCGCTGTTTTGAGGCTTGTTTTCCCCACCCAATAACATTGAATCAACTTGTAAGTGTACGAATTTGTTAACAATCATTTTCATTGTCATCTTAACTTTATAAAGCACAGGATTGCAACAACAATTGGAAAAATAATTCTGTATTGATGTTTTACCAAACAGATGTAAAAGTACAAAAACAATGACAGTAAAATCTCATAGTCAGAGCTCATTGTCAATTTACTGCACTGTAACTATTCACTATAACTAATAATCATAATTACAGAAAAAAAACGCCACCAAAGGCTTCCTTATTGTTCGCGGTCTGCTCTGTCATCCACAATATGCAGACATTCTTTGTGCATGTTTTATGTCCGAAAAGTGTTTGTCCATCTTAAACATTTATTTATGTTCCAACACATTTACACCCGCACGTTGACATTTGTGAACTGTTAAGAGCAATCTACAGTGCAAATTTCCGTTGGTAAGTGAGAGACCATGAGGGATTATCATCACACTTATCTAACATGTAAATGCTGCCTCTTTGCTAGGTCTCAGCAATGGAAATGAAAATATGTTAAATAATGTTATATATATATAAATACATGCAAACTAGGAACGCCAATGTGCTGCCAATTGTTTACATATTGCATTACCAATGGCAGTAGGCAGGAACTGGAAGTAGGTCTGAGCCACACGAGAAGAACTACACAGAAGTTATTAATATATTGTTATACTGCTTCGTCTACACAAGAAACAAACATGAGTTTTGATTAGACAGTTGATGTGCACCTTTGAGTGCCGCTCAGACAAATGTGATTGGCGAAAATGGCGCTGACTGGCCGTGTGAAGTGCGGGGAAGTTGCAGGAATTAGACAAAGTTGCGAGGCCACGCATAATTCAGGCGGGATCTGTTGAATTAATGTACGGTAAATTGTTTTGTGACATCACAAATTCCTGGAGGGACTGTTCTATGCTCCAGTGTCGAGGTGCCAGCGTACACAATGCCAGGTTGCATAGAGTTTGACTGAATTTCCTACAATGGCTTCCTATGCTGATATGTCACATTTAAATCTACATATTTGCCTCAATTTATGAGTGATAATATCTATACTGGAAAAGTTAAAGGGGAACATTATCAGAATTTCAGAAGGGTTAAAACCATTAAAAATCAGTTCCCAGTGGCTTATTTTATTTTTCGAAGTTTTTTTCAAAATTTTACCCATCACGCAATATCCCTAAAAAAAGCTTCAAAGTGCCTGATTTTAACCATCGTTATATACACCCGTCCATTTTCCTGTGACGTCACACAGTGATGCCAACACAAACAAACATGACACATAGAACAGCAAGGAATAGCGACATGAGCTCGGATTCAGACTCGGATTTCAGCGGCTTAAGCGATTCAACAGATTACGCATGTATTGAAACGGATGGTTGTAGTGTGGAGGCAGGTAGCGAAAACGAAATTGAAGAAGAAACTGAAGCTATTGAGCCATATCGGTTTGAACCGTATGCAAGCGAAACCGACGAAAACGACACGACAGGCAGCGACACGGGAGAAAGCGAGGACGAATTCGGCGATCGCCTTCTAACCAACGATTGGTATGTGTTTGTTTGGCATTAAAGGAAACTAACAACTATGAACTAGGTTTACAGCATATGAAATACATTTGGCAACAACATGCACTTTGAGAGTGCAGACAGCCCATTTCAGGCGCGCTAAGAACATATATTTTTCCACGATTTCAGCACTCAGGTTAACCATACCTAAATAGACACAAAATACTGCATTACACAAGACTACTCGAATGATTGAAAAAAATAAATGTTTTTAAGCTAAATTATTGGTAAACACAGTTTATGTATAATAATTTACGTAAAACCGCGAGTAATGAATAAAGTTTTCATCAATTAATATATTCTGTAGACATACCCTCATCCGCTCTCTTTTCCTGAAAGCTGATCTGTCCAGTTTTGGAGTTGATGTCAGCAGGCCAGGGAAGCTAGGGTCGATATTCTTCTCTTGATCATCTTCGGTGGCATAAGGGACGGTGTGAGCCAAGACATCCAGGGGGTTTAGCTCGCTCGTCTGCGGGAACAAACTGCCGCCATTGCTTGCCGTGCTTCCGAGGTCCGTTGTCCCTGAATAGCTCACACACTCCGGCAGATTCAATGGGGGTCTGGCGGCAGATTTCTTTGACTTTATCGTTGGAAATGCATCTGCTTTGAGTGTCGCAGGATATCCACACATTCTTGCCATCTCTGTCGTAGCATAGCTTTCGTCGGTAAAGTGTGCGGAACAAACGACTGACCATTTCATCGGCTTTCCCCACAGTCTCGTATTTTGAACAAATTTCGTCCAATTTCTTGCCACTTTCGCATCTTTGGGCCACTGGTGAAACTTGAATCCGTCCCTGTTCGTGTTGTTACACCCTCCGACAACACACCGACGAAAGTGAGAAAATGGCGGATTGCTTGTGACGTCATCGCTCCGAGAGCGAATAATAGAAAGGCGTTTAATTCGCCAAAATTCACCCATTTAGAGTTCGGAAATCGGTTAAAAAAATATATGGTCTTTTTTCTGCAACATCAAGGTATATATTGACGCTTACATAGGTCTGGTGATAATGTTCCCCTTTAAGCCCTGGGATAGGATATATGGAGGGTGATAATTATTTACTGTTTGTTTCATCAGGCTATTTTGATCATGTACCAGAATGTTCTTGTCATAGCTTGTGCACATTTATTTGTAAGAGAACCCACATGAAAATGAGCGCTTTGAATATGCTTTTCATCACTAATATGTCACATTCGCATGCTGTATTTTTGCTTTTGTTTGAACTAAGCTAAACACGTCTTCCTCTTTGCTCCCCCACTAAATCCAAGTTTGCTTTGCTGCATGACTCTTCTCTTGTGTGTGATTGGCTGTCGTAGGACGAGGCCCTGTGCCGGCGCAGCGCTGGCTCCCCGTTGGCGTCGTCTGCGCTCATGTTACTGCCGCCACTGTTCTTGTGCTTTGCCGGGTCAGTCCCGTTAGGCTTCCTTCCTGCCTGTCTGTCGTGTTCATACCTCTCTTTTCTCTTATATATCTTCCTGCTTTCCACGTCGCTCCACACCTGTCACTCGCTCTTGTTCGACCAGCATCTGTTTTCACTTCCCTCTCAAACCAAACTACCTCCCCCCTTCTTGACATTCCCGTCTCCCGCCAATATTTTCTCCATCTCGCCCGGCTTTGAACTACCAGCAGCGCTCCTTGCACGTTTCCCCGTCTATCGTTTTCCATCCCCAAACCCATAAAAAGTCTTTCCTCTCTCTGATTCTTGCTGACACTCGCAACACTCATTTGCATCTTCGCTAACGATTAGCCAGACCCTCTAACGTTCATATGCCAAAACGGAAAGTTCCTCTGATTTTTATCAGACTTTTCTTGAAGTTTTTTTGCAACTGTTTGTGACGTGTCCAGAAAAAAGTTACTGTACATATTGCGTTCCCACATTTTCCAGAAACGTTTCTGCACCTGCGCTAGCCCATAAACTACATGCCTAAACATGTTTATTCAAAAAGTTATATATATATATATATCCATACAGTATATATATATATATATCCATACAGTATATATATATATATATATATATAATTTTTATTTGTTTATTTTATAATTTGGGGATAGTGATGAGAGCATGTACTTGTTGGTCACAAAAAACATTCATGAAGTTTGGTTCTTTTATGAATGTATTATGGGTCTACTGAAAATGTGAGCAAATCTGCTGGGTCAAAAGTATACATACAGCAATGTTAATATTTGGTTACATGTCCCTTGGCAAGTTTCACTGCAATAAGGAGCTTTTGGTAGCCATCCACAAGCTTCTGGCAAGCTTCTGGTTGAATTTTTGATCACTCCTCTTGACAAAATTGGTGCAGTTCAGCTACATTTGTTGGTTTTCTGACATGGACTTGTTTCTTCAGCATTGTCCACACGTTTAAGTCAGGACTTTGGGAAGGCCATTCTAAAACCTTAATTCTAGCCTGATTTAGCCATTCCTTTACCACTTTTGACTTTGGAGTCATTGTCCTGTTGGAAGACCCAACTGCGCCCAAGACCCAACCTTCAGGCTGATGATTTTAGGTTGTCCTGAAGAATTTGGAGGTAATCCTTCTATTGTGGCCAAACAGCTCAATTTTTGTTTCATCTGACATCACATGGACAAAGATAAGACCTTCTGGAGGAAAGTTATGTGGTCATATGAAACAAAAATTGAGCTGTTTGGCAACAATACCCAGCAAAATGTTTGGAAGAGAAAAGGTGAGCCCTTTAATCCCAGGAGCACCACTCCTACCGTCAAGCATGGTGGTGGTAGTATTATGCTCTGGGCCTTTTTTGCTGCCAATGGAATTGGTGCTTTAAATGGGACAATGAAAAAGGAGGATTACCTCCAAATTCTTCAGGACAACCTAAAATCATGAGGTTGGGTCTTGGGCGCAGTTGAATGTTCCAACAGGACAATGACCCCAAACACACGTCAAAAGTGGTAAAGGAATGGCTCAATCAGGCTAGAATTAAGGTTTTGGAATGGTCTTCCCAAAGTCCTGATTTAAATGTGTGGACAATGCTGAAGAAACAAGTCCATGTCAGAAAACCAACAAATTTAGCTGAACTGCATCGATTGTGTCAAGAGGAGTGTTCAAAAATTCAACCAGAAGCTTGTGGATAGCTTCCAAAAGCACCTTATTGCAGTGAAACTTGCTAAGGGACATGTAACCAAATATTAACATTGCTGTATGTAGGGCTGCAACTAACAACTAATTTGATAATCGATTAATCTGTTGATTATTACTTCGATTAATAAGCGGTTAAAAGAGACAAACTACATTTCTATCCTTTCCAGTATTTTATTGGGGAAAAAACCCAGCATTCTGGCACCATACTTATTTTGATTACGGTATTGTTTCTCAGCTGTTTGTAAATGTTGCAGTTTATAAATAAAGGTTGATTAAAAAAAAGTAGCACATAGCATAGATCCAACGAATCCATGACTAAATTAATCGCCAACTATTTTTATAATCGATTTAATCGATTAGTTGTTGCAGCCCTAGCTGTATGTATACTTTTGACCCAGCAGATTTGGTCACATTTTTAGGAGACCTATAATAAATTCATAAAAGAACCAAACTTCATGAATGTTTTTTGTGACCAACAAGTATGTGCTCCAATCACTCTATCACAAAAAAATAAGAGTTGTAGAAAGTATTGGAAACTCAAGACAACCATGACATTATGTTCTTTACATGTGTATGTAAACTTTTGATCGCGACTGTATATATATATATATATATATATATATATATATATAACAAATTGCATTACTTTTAATGCAACACAGAATCACAAGAACTTAAGTACATTCACAAACATATGAATACAATATTACAAAATTTTTCAGTTATTTGAAACGGTATTTATCAAAATTGTTTTTTGAATTCATAATTTTCAAGTAAATTAAGTACTATTTCAATTTGAATGATGTATTCATTCATTTTTTTATGAATCATATTGCATGACATTTACAACATTCTATTACAGAATTGGAAGAGCGAGAACTAAGTAGATTCATAAATAAAATTAAATGAATGTGAATGAATTAAATATATACAATATGTACATGTACATTTATGTGTGTATATATGTGTATGTGTACATACATACTGTATATAATTAATTAATTTCATTTTATTTATCAATGTACTTAGTTCTCGCACTTCCAATTCTATTAATTTCAATTATATGTGTATGGCTACATATGTATGTATATGTTTATGTATATATGTACATTTATATGTATATACAGTATATATAAATGTATATGTGTATGTATAGAGCAAAAATTTAAGTACATTCATAGTCATGAAAATTAATACATTTCGATGGAATTTTATATTTTATACTGTAGGTTATTTAAATGTAACATTTTATTTTTTAATTTTGTATCACTTTTTTTTTTTTCATTTTTAGAAATTAGTACTTCAAATAATCCTAAATAATATTTAGATTTGAATAATTAAATATTTTTTAATATAAATTATTATTACATTTAGAACTACATTCCAGTATAAAATTGGACGAGCAAGAACGAAGTACATTCCTAAATACAATATTTTCACGGTTGTTTAAATAAAAAATATATACAGGTAAAAGCCAGTAAATTAGAATATTTTGAAAAACTTGATTTATTTCAGTAATTGCATTCAAAAGGTGTAACTTGTACATTATATTTATTCATTGCACACAGACTGATGCATTCAATTGTTTATTTCATTTAATTTTGATGATTTGAAGTGGCAACAAATGAAAATCCAAAATTCCGTGTGTCACAAAATTAGAATATTACTTAAGGCTAATACAAAAAAGGGATTTTTAGAAATGTTGGCCAACTGAAAAGTATGCAAATGAAAAATATGAGCATGTACAATACTCAATACTTGGTTGGAGCTCCTTTTGCCTCAATTACTGCGTTAATGCGGCGTGGCATGGAGTCGATGAGTTTCTGGCACTGCTCAGGTGTTATGAGAGCCCAGGTTGCTCTGATAGTGGCCTTCAACTCTTCTGCGTTTTTGGGTCTGGCATTCTGCATCTTCCTTTTCACAATACCCCACAGATTTTCTATGGGGCTAAGGTCAGGGGAGTTGGCGGGCCAATTTAGAACAGAAATACCATGGTCCGTAAACCAGGCACGGGTAGATTTTGCGCTGTGTGCAGGCGCCAAGTCCTGTTGGAACTTGAAATCTCCATCTCCATAGAGCAGGTCAGCAGCAGGAAGCATGAAGTGCTCTAAAACTTGCTGGTAGACGGCTGCGTTGACCCTGGATCTCAGGAAACAGAGTGGACCGACACCAGCAGATGACATGGCACCCCAAACCATCACTGATGGTTTGGGTTGGTTTGGTTTGCATTTCCTTTGGAAATCGAGGTCCCAGAGTCTGGAGGAAGACAGGAGAGGCACAGGATCCACGTTGCCTGAAGTCTAGTGTAAAGTTTCCACCATCAGTGATGGTTTGGGGTGCCATGTCATCTGCTGGTGTCGGTCCACTCTGTTTCCTGAGATCCAGGGTCAACGCAGCCGTCTACCAGCAAGTTTTAGAGCACTTCATGCTTCCTGCTGCTGACCTGCTCTATGGAGATGGAGATTTCAAGTTCCAACAGGACTTGGCGCCTGCACACAGCGCAAAATCTACCCGTGCCTGGTTTACGGACCATGGTATTTCTGTTCTAAATTGGCCCGCCAACTCCCCTGACCTTAGCCCCATAGAAAATCTGTGGGGTATTGTGAAAAGGAAGATGCAGAATGCCAGACCCAAAAACGCAGAAGAGTTGAAGGCCACTATCAGAGCAACCTGGGCTCTCATAACACCTGAGCAGTGCCAGAAACTCTTAGACTCCATGCCACGCCGCATTAACGCAGTAATTGAGGCAAAAGGAGCTCCAACCAAGTATTGAGTATTGTACATGCTCATATTTTTCATTTGCATACTTTTCAGTTGGCCAACATTTCTAAAAATCCCTTTTTTGTATTAGCCTTAAGTAATATTCTAATTTTGTGACACACGGGATTTTGGATTTTCATTTGTTGCCACTTCAAATCATCAAAATTAAATGAAATAAACATTTGAATGCATCAGTCTGTGTGCAATGAATAAATATAATGTACAAGTTACACCTTTTGAATGCAATTACTGAAATAAATCAAGTTTTTCAAAATATTCTAATTTACTGGCTTTTACCTGTATACAATAACAATTATTATCGTTCAAAATTAATTTTAAAATTATATTTGAAATAATACTGAAGTTACTTGAAAAGGATCATTTCTATTTGAAAAATTATACTTTTAAACAAAAAATTCCACTTTTAATGAATCTAATTATAAATTATACGTGTTTTTATAAATTTAAATGTATTATTTTAACATTTTACTATAAAACTACAAGGATAGCATAATAAGTATTCTTACATGAAAGTGTAACCAAACAGTCCAATCATCTCGCTGGCGACGTCCTCTTCATCTCGACATTCAAGCAACTGTTCAAACAACCGCGGTTTCCACCGCTAACCATCGGTGACGTGATCCTCCAGGAGGAAGACCCCGACTGTGGCGGGGCGACCGGCTTGAGCCCTTCGCTGTGGCTGATGGTGATTCTTCAGCTGGCTCTTCTCTGGGTCCCGACCGGCTCCAGACATCACGGCGTACCGTCTTGACCTCCCGATCGCACCGTCCGTCAACACCGTCTGCCGCCGCCATCTTTCTACCAGCATGCGACGCCGCCTCTCGACAGTTTTCTTTTTTTAGCCGGAAGAAGCCTTCAGTGGACACTTTGGATTGTTGACCTCAGTGATGGACGAGCTGGTGCTAACTTGAGGACTTAAGAGTTGTTCGATTCCTCGCTGCCACAAGCAAACATTTTTGTTTGGAAGACATCAATAGTGGCGAGCGTTGTTGGTTTAAAGCGAGGTAGACGACTACCACTGAGCGCCACCGTGTTCCACAAACCTCCTAACCCTCCAAAGTTCTTCCCTGAATCCTCAGCCTCTGAATTTTGATGACTGCCACCGTGCGCATGAACCAATCAGAAAGAAGCTGACGGAAATATCTCTAGTGCCATCTGCGACGCTTGTTAGCTTTTGATTTATTGGATTATTTATTAGAAAATTGAAGAAAGCAAACGCTTAAGATTTGATTTTGAAACAATGATCTGCACTTTGTGTGTTTTGCTACTGAAGTCCTTTCGTCTTTTTGCCTACTGGCAGAACGAACAACAAAACTCCTTAAAGGTCCCGTATTACTTTTAAAAATATATGTATTTTACATAAGCGGTGCCACATTAACCAAAATGATCAAACTTACAGCTCCCCCATATTTAGCAGAGTAAAAAGAGTTCCATTTTAAGATATGTAGCAAAGCCTACTGTGTACAATACGGAAGGGATTCATGTGGCCCCATTCCTGGGCGGATCTCGTGTAAGAGGAAGGGGGCTGGGGAAGTAATTGTGCAATGCAGTCTGCTGAAAATGATGGAAAGCGCCACTCTACATAGCAACTGACGCTATAGTCAAAGTTGGAGTTGCAACAAAACACATTTTAGGATATATAACACTGGTGTGCCCAATTTGTCACATTTTATGTGTCAGGTAAACCTTACTGAATGAGGACATGTGAATCTTCTTTCTAGTGTATTTCATTTGATGTTGGTATTTATGGTAAACCTCCCATATATACATTTTCAAAGGCCCCACAAAAAGTATATTGGAATAGAGACAGTTAAAAAGTGCTTTTAGTAAGCCTGACTGGGAACACGTGTTGTGTGTCTGTAGCTTTAATGCTACCGAGCTTTCTGCCACGGACTATGGCTGCCTCACAAGACAATTTTATAGGTATGAACCTAAAGCCATAGATATTGTTACTTGGCGCTATCTTTCTAGCATGCTAACTAACGACTATTTTGATTGTCGACCATTTAATCTTTGACCGTTTTTGCGATTAGTCGACTAGTCGGATTATTCAGTGGCTTCAATTTAGCCGTCGGGTTTAAATTCAGCTTGAGATATATTTTTAGGCATGTGCTAATTAACAATAACGACAATACAAATGACTTTGTTCAGAAATATTTATTATTATTATTATGATTTAGTGTTATTGTATGGATGCCTTTTTCTGCGCTACAAAAAAATACCCCAATGGTAAGTCTAAATAATGAGGTAAAGAGTCATGATTATAATGTAAAAAGTCGAAATTTTGAGCTAAAAATGAATAATTATGAGGTAAAAAATTGAAATTACGAGATAAGAAAGTCATAAATATGAAATAAAAAAATCGAAATTATATGATTAAAAAGTCATAATTACAAAAAAAACCTTTCATTTATGAGATAAGAAAGTTGAAAGTGAGTCATAATTATGACAAGTAAAAATTATGATATAAAAGTCCTAATCATCAGACAAAAAGTCAAATTTATTAGATAAAAAGTCAAATTTATTAGATAAAAAAAAATCATAATTATGAGATTTAAAAAAATCGAAATTATGAGATTAAAACTTGAAATTATGAAAGTCATAATTATGAGATAAAAAGTCGAAATTATGAGATTAAGTCATAATTATGAGCTGGAAAAGTCATCATGCAGCATAGTCGGTCATAATTTCGACTTTTTATCTTACCGTATTTTCCGCACTATAAGGCGCACCGGATTATTAGCCGCACCTTCAATGAATGGCATATTTCATAACTTTGTCCACCAATAAGCCGCCCCGGACTATAAGCCGCGCCTACGCTGCGCTAAAGGGAATGTCAAAAAAACAGTCAGATAGGTCAGTCAAACTTTAATAATATATTGAAAACCAGCGTTCTAACAACTCTGTCCCAAAATGTACGCAAATGTGCAATCACAAACAGTAAAATTCAAAATAGTGCAGAGCAATAGCAACATAATGTTGCTCGAACGTTAATGTCACAACACACAAAATAAACATAGCGCTCACTTTCTGAAGTTATTCTTCATTCGTAAATCCTTCGTCTTCGGTGTCCGAAGTGAAAAGTTGGGCAAATGTGAGATCCAAAATGGACGGTTCCGTCTCGTCGAAGTCATCGGAGTCAGTGTCACTGTTATCCAGCAGTTCTGTGAATCCTGCCTTCCGGAAAGCTCGGACCACAGTTGTGACCGAAATATCTGCCCAGGCATTTACGATCCACTGGCAGATGTTGGCGTCGTCTGGCGCTGCCTCCGTCTTAGTGAATGTGTGTTCGCCTTCTGTCATCCATTGTTCCCACGCAGTTAGCAGTCTAGCTTCGAATGCCCTGTTGACACCAATATCTAGCGGCTGGAGGTCTTTTGTCAATCCACCCGGAATGACGGCGAGTATTGAATTAAGCGCGTAAGCGTGTCTCTTAAAGTGATGTTATGAGCTAGCAAATATAACAACTACACTACCCAGCATGCAACGATAGTGACGAGCATGCGCGGTAGCCCTGAGAAGCGTTGTATGCTGGCAGTTAGAATGTGGTTATGAGCACGCTGTGAGTAAACGTTGAGAACTCAGTTAACACGCCTCGTCTGCATTATTTATAATTAGACAGACAGCACACTTAATAGGAGCCATTTTGGGGTCTTTACATGAACACACAAATGGAAATGAAACGTCACATATCCCAGCATGCACCGCGCGCTTCTTCTTCTTCCGGGGGCGGGTGGTTGCTTACAGTACAAGAAGAAGCGCTTCCTGTTCTATGGGGGCGGGTGTTTACCTTGGCGGTTGCTTGCGTAGAAGAAGAAGCGCTTCCTGCTCTACCGGGAAAAAAGATGGCGGCTGTTTACCGAAGTTGCGAGAACGAAACTTTATGAAAATGAATCTTAATATTTATCCATATATAAAGCGCACCGGGTTAAAAGCCGCACTGTCAGCTTTTGAGTAAATTTGTGGTTTTTAGGTGCGGCTAATGGTGCGGAAAATACGGTACTATGATTTTTTTTATCTCACGATTTCGACTTTTTATCTCATAATTATGATTTACTATTGGGGAAATAAGATTCCATATTATTAGGCAGCTATGAAAACAAAAAATACTAATTAACTTTTGTCCATTTAAAAGCAAGCTGTGAACTGTACCACACATTTTCTTTGGACTGCAAAAACACATGAATAAGGAAAGAAGACATTTGACTGCAAAAGTTAACAATCACGCTTTTAAACTAAAATACGTCGTCAAAATAATCATCATCCACACAATGTTAATGTTCTTGGTTTTAGAAAGATGCGCACAGTTATATACAAGCTTATTTAAGGGACTTTTAGTAAAATGAAAGTTGTGAGCTACCGAGCTATCTTGGCAGGAGAGTCAGAGGTTCAACATGCCAAAATGCTTCGTCATCACATAAATTATCTTTGAAAATTGAGAAATGTCACATTTTAACAGCAACCTCATGCTAGCTTAACTGATTCGTTAAAAAAACCCACAAGACCGTATTGATGTCATTTTAAGATTCAAAAGCAAGCGTTTGAGCGCCTCTTCTCTCAAATGTGTGGATTTTTCTTACGTTTGTTTTCATAAACACTTTAAAAACGTCACTATTTGTGTAATCGGGACCTTCAAGATTTGTGCCTTTTGGCTGGTAAATTTGTGTTCCATTCGTTCTCAACAGAGTCCGACACCTGTCGCCGTTTGGAAGCGGGACTTTATTGGTCTCGACTCGCAGTCCAAATTTTGTTGTTGTTGTTTTTTTTTACAGCTCTGCTTGTTTTATCGACTTCTTCTTCAGGCTGATGTAGCAAAACCCCAGCCGCTGACATACTAACAAGTGGAGCACTTTATACTTCCGCCATAACTTTGTTGTCGATCACTGACTAAAGAAAGAAACAAGTGCCATACAAACCTGTATAGTTTATGCAAGGTGATGATGATCAGCGGTTACTGCCTTTTGTTGTTGTTGTTGTTGTTGTTGTTCCTGCGAGGAGACAGCATCTGACGTTGTTTTGTTGGGGAACCAACTGCAATGTTGCGCTACCAAAAGTGTGAAGGGAAGGGAATACCTTTCAGTGCTAAAATCCGATGCTGTCCCCTCTGGAATCTTTTTTAAATGCATCATGTTGGTTGGCCTTCTAATTTCTGGTTTCTTGTGTGCACGATAAAAAAAAAAGCCTGTAGATTTTAGGGTAAAAAACAAACAAAAAACTGGCAGCTCAGTTGCCAGAATTTTACAATAAAATTTACGGTGGCTTTTACAGTGCATTACTGTAAATGGAAAAATGGTACCACTTTTATATTTTAGTCAGATTCTCACGACTGAACTGCCAGTTTTTTATCATACCATTTAGTCGTTTTTTGGGGGCTTTTTTTACAGTGACTTTTTTTAAATTGAAAAACAGTATCACTGTTATTTTTACAGTGAAATTTAGATTGTTTTTTCTACCATAAAATCGACAATAATTTTACAGTGCATTACTGTAAATGCATAGACAGTAATTTTTATATTTCCAGTAAAATTCTGGCAACTGATTTTTATCGTAAAATTTAGTCTTTTTTTTTTTTTTTTTTTTTTTACAGCGAAATACTCTAAATTGAAATACGGTACCACTGTTTTTTTTTAATAGTTAAATTGAGATTCCTTTAACCATGGAATGTACAATATTTTTACAGTGCATTACTGTAAATGGATAAGCAGTAACTTAGCTGACTGAGCTGCCAATTTTTGACTGTAAAATTCATTTTTACATTGAATTGCTGTAAATTGAAACACTGCCGCTGTTTTTTTTTTAAGGGTGAAATGTTGGCAACAGCATTTCCAGTTCTTAAAACCGTAAAATATACAGGCTTTTTTTTTATTTTTTTTTATTTTTACAGTTAATTACTGTAAATTGGAAAAAGTGCCACTATAATTTTTTTCTGTCAACTGACCTGCCACTTGTTTTGTTTTTTTAACCATAAGATAAACAATTATTATTTTTATAGCGAATTACTGTTAATTGAAAAACGATACCAGTGTTATTTTTACAGTTAAAATTCTGGCGACCAAGCTGCAAGGTTTTTCTTTTTTAACTATAACTCTCGGATCTTTAGTTTTACAGTACATTACTGTAAATTATAAAACGGTACCATATTTATTTTGACAGTAAAATTTTGATGACTGAGCTTCCAGTTTTTGGCCGTGAACTCTACACATATATATCATTTTTATTTATTTTTTATTTTTTTCACAGCGTATTACCATAAATTCCGAAAAGGTACCACTTAAATTTTTACGGTAAAATCCTGTGTTTTTTTACCCTAAAATCTACAATTATTTTTTATTATGTACTGTAAATAGAAATGTGATGACACTTTTTTTTTTTACAGCAAAATTCTGTTGACTGAACTGCCAGTAAAATCTATGGTTATTTTTTTACAGCGAATTACTGTAAATTGAAAAAGGGTACCACTTTTATTTTTACGGTAAAATTCTGCCGACTGAGCTGCCATTTTTACTCTAAAATCTGCAGTTGTTTTTAGTGTGTGTGTGTGTGTGTGTGTGTGTGTGTGCGCACGCACGCACATGTGTGTGTGTGTTACCTTCTAGAAGCGTCTTGGCTGTCCTCAATTTAAGACCATGTCCACAAGGGTATTTTTTTGAACAAGTCACCTAAAAACTACAAGTAGTCCATGTGAAAGTACATTTTAAAGGAACAGGTGGCACCATAACCCCTTAACTATTTGGCAGTTCTGTCTTCAATGGCGCCCTCTGCCCACTTTTTGGGCGCAATCGTTGCGATGCTGCCCACGTGTCTCATATCTAAAACCAGTGCTGATGGGAAGCAACAATGGAGGGTGTGTGGACATGGTCTTAGCCTCCCACGATTGTGCTTTAAAATGTTACACTTAAGTAGAAATTGTAGGAACAAAAATTGTACAAAACCAAAGTGGAAAAAGTGTGTTCATCCATGTGCAAATATTCGGAATAAAAATATATTCCAGCTACTCGACGCTTTTGTTGACGTCTTTGTCCTCTGTTTGCATACGAGCGCAGCTGTGCGCCCCCTAAAAAAAATGAAATTCAGGTATCAGTTTACGCTTTATGGCAGACGTTAAAAATGGCCCTCGGTGAAGCGACGCACTGCGGGGGCCCAGGAAAAAAACACAGGAGCTCGGGGAGCATTTTAAAGTTTCTTGTTATAAAAATAGTAGTCGTTTTTTTCACGGTTTGGTAGCAGCTGGTGGACGACTACTCTGAGAGCAATAATGGGACGTTGCGTAATATATACAAGCTGAAATGGGAGAAATTAATTCCAAACATTTCCAAAGAGCGCTCAGTGGTTAATTTTTGTTATTCTTGTCGAGTTAGCTCCTGTCTCTCCCTCCTGAGTGAACGCTGTCCATCTCCAACATTTCCTGCCAAGAAAAAAAGCAGTTTTTCCTTCCTCCACTGCAACCTGTCTCTCTTGGACTTTGTCCCTGATGTCTTCCTCTCCAAAAGTGTTATTCCTGGTTTTCCGCGGATGACTGGCGATGTCAACAGCACATGCTGGATTTCCTGCCGAGAAGCCTCTGGATTTTTGCGTCTGGCGGCGAGACCGTGGATTTTACTCCGAGGGGTCACCGTTGTTGTGGTTTTGGATTGTTATTCCGGACTCTGATTGATATGTGGACCCCACCCGCGTCCTGCAGGGGGACGTCACCATGATTGAATATGAAGGTTTTATTGTGTAATGATTGCTCTTATTACAGGCGGCCTCATGCTTCCATCAAAAAACTTTTTTTCAGCGCTCGATAAAGAAATGCAACTTGATTGTTGCCAAGACGAGCAACCGGCGTCCTGTCAGCCATGATTTGTGTTTACGATCACCACCGGGGTCTCTATGGTTTGGTATAAAACACACAAAAGGAACACTGACTCACTGGAGTTGTTCTCCGGAGAGAACGTGATACTGTTTTGACTTGAGGGTTTTTGCCGTCCATTGTGCTGCAGCGTCCTACAGGACTGTGATCTATGTGTGGCGGTGGGTTAGGGAACACATTTGCATAATTAACAGTGATGCATTTGCAAAAAGTGAGTAGAAAAATATGAAAAGCGAAAAAAGACGGTGAGAGCTTTAAAACGGGGGAGGGGCCTACAGCAGCAACCGGCGCTTGTTGAGAAGAGCGATACGTGATGTATTATCAGAGTCTCCGAAAAACTACCAGACTTTTTGAATAAACTAAAACTGTTAATATAGCGGCCCTGCTTGGCACTCCGCATCAAGGGTTGGAATTGAGGGTTAAATCACTAAAATGATTCCCGGGCGCGGCCACCGCTGCTGCTCACTGCTCCCCTCACCTCCCAGGGGGTGATCAAGAGTGATGGGTCAAATGCAGAGAATAATTTTGCCACACCTAGTGTGTGTGTGTGACAATCATTGGCACTTTAACTTAGTGTTGTCCCGATACCAATATTTTGGTACCGGTACCAAAATTATTTAGATACTTTTCTAAATAAAGGGGTACCACAACATTTTTTATTATTGGCTTTATTTTAACAAAAAATCTTACGGTACATCAAACATATGTTTCTTTTTGCAAGTTTGTCCTTAAATAAAATAGTACTAGTACTAGTAGTAAGTAAACAAACAAAGGCTCCTAATTCAGCTGCTGACATATGCAGTAACATATTGTGTCATTTATCATTCTATTATTTTGTCAAAATTATAAAGGACAAGCTGTATAAATGGATTATTAATCCACTTGTTCATTTATCAATCAATCAATCAATCAATGTTTATTTATATAGCCCTAAATCACAAGTGTCTCAAAGGGCTGCACAAGCCACAACGACATCTTCGGTACAGAGCCCACATAAGGGCAAGGAAAAACTCACCCCAGTGGGACGTCGATGTGAATGACTATGAGAAACCTTGGAGAGGACCGCATATGTGGGTAACCCCCCCCCCCCCCCCCCCCCTCCCCTCTCGGGGAGACCGAATGCAATGGATTTACTGTTAATATGCTTACTTTCTCTTTTAACATGTTCTATCTACACTTCTGATAAAAGTAATAATCACTTATTCTTCTGTTTGATAGTTTACATTAGTTTTGGGTGATACCACAAATTTGGGTATCAATCCGATACCAAGTCGTTACAGGATCATACATTGGTCATATTCAAAGTCCTCATGTGTCCAGGGACATATTTCCTGAGTTTATATAAACATAATAGAAATAAAATTAAATTTAAAAAAAAAGATGTGATGCCAAAAAATATTGACGTAATAGTAGTATCGACTAGATACGCTACTGTACATGATATCATTACAGTGGATGTCAGTGGCGGACCGGTACTTTTCAGAGGCGGTATAGTACCGAAAATGATTCATTAGTATCGCGGTACTATACTAATACCGGTATACCGTTCAAAAACCCTCCTGTTTAGACCAGGGGCCTCATGTACGCACAAAAGCCTGGCGTACTCCCTTTTTTCACGGCAAAGATGAGATTCATCAAATGTGCATTGTCTCACGCCAACTTCTTGTTTCACGTACGCACTTTTCTGCAGACTGTGGACACTTTGACGACAAAGAGGTTGTCCTGCGGTCTTTGCCAACATTTTGATTTCAACAATGTAAAAAGTTAGTTCATGTAGGCCAGGGGTCGGCAACCCGCGGCTCCGGAGCCGCATGCGGCTTTTTGATCACTCTGATGCGGCTTAGCTGCATACTTGCCCTCCCGATTTTCCCGGGAGACTTCCGGATTTCGGTGCCTGTCGTAAAAAACTCCCGGGATTAATATTCTCCGATTTTCACCCTAACAATAGTAATAAGGGCGTGCCATGATGGTACAGCATTTAGCGCCCTCTACAGTCTGTACACACATCGTGCCAGCCCAGCCTTTTGTTGTATGCATCTTCTACATGCACACGTAAGTGACAGCAAGGCATACTTGGTCACACAGGTTACACTGACGGTGGCCATATAAAACAACTTTAACACTCTTACTAATAATGCGCCACACTTTGAACCAAAACCAAACAAGAATGACAAACACATTTCAGGAGAACATCTGCACCTTAACACAACATAAACACAACAGAACAAATACCCAGAATCCCATGCAGCCCTGACTCTTCCGGGCTACTAATGTTGTGTCGTTCGCGAACGATTTGTTCGAACGAACAAATCTTTTGAGTGAACGTACTGAACCGAATCACTTCATGCACTGATTCGTTCCTTTCTCAGTTCAGTTGAGCTCCGCCGCGACCATGCCGGTATGAGTGGAACTGGCGCATTCTGTGACGTCGGCGAACGACGCAGCCAGCTACTCATCATGGGGGCGGGGGGAGGGACTGAGCGAGCGATTCTTTCACCGCGGATTAACGACATGAATCACTCAGTGAACGACAACGCTGATTCGGTGAACAAATTTTTTGAAAGAATAAATATAAGGAACTGATTCTAGTGATTCAGTACAGTCAAAAGAACTGCCGATCCCATCACTAGCACTGTACTGTACTACGCACGCCCCCTCCCTCCCTTTTTTTGGGGGGGGTGATTCGGTGAACGAATCTTTTGAACGAATCAATTTAAGGAACTGATTCTAGTGATTCAGTACAGTCAAAAGAACTGCCGATCCCATCACTACGGGCTACACCCCTGCTCCCACCAAACCCCGCCCCACCCCAACCCTGTCAAACCCCCCCCCGCATGGGATTCTGGGTATTTGTTCTGTTGTGTTACGGTGCAGATGTTCTCCCGAAATGTGTTTGTCATTCTTGTTTGGTGTGGGTTCACAGTGTGGCACATTATTAGTATGAGTGTTAAAGTTTTTTATACCGTCAGTGTAACCTGTGTGGTTGTTGACCAAGTATGCCTTGCTGTCACTTACATGAGCAAGCAGAAGTCCCATACAACGTGTAGCTGGGCCGGCACGCTGGTTGTACTGGGCGCTGAATGCTGTACCATCACGGCACGTTTGAGAGAATAGTTGCCCTGAAATTCGTAGTCTGCCGTAAAAATCGGGAGGGTTGACAAGTATAACGCTGTCAAGCGCCATTCATGTAAAACCCGCGGGCTGCACTAACATTCAATTTTCATATTAAGGTGTGGGCCGCAGTGTCTGAGACCCTTGGTTTATACATAGCACAAAGCAAAAAAAAAAAACTTTGTATGCAGTGTTATTTCATTTTAAATTTCAAAAGATTTTTGTGGCTCCCATTGTTTTCTTTAATTTGTGAAACTGGTCAAAATGGCTCTTTGACTGGTAAAGGTTGCCGACCCCTGATGTAGGCGATCAATGTGTTCTGTGGCTCCTCGGCCATGTCGGGCGGGTAGCAGCCACCAGTAGTTGCCATGTCCCGGCTTCGTGTCACGTACGGCTGCTACCGCAAGTAGCTCTCCTGGGTTGTGATAATAAATTGAGTAATCGATCAAGAGTCAAAGTCTTTGGTATCCTTTTTGATAGCGCTGGCATGTTTACATTTAAAAGATTGCAAACCAAATATTACATAATTTTCACTTGAAACTCTAATCTGGCTGTGAGCAGGCTACTATGAACACATTTTGTTGTGAATTACACAAATTATTGCTTGGTTATCAGCCTCACCCGCCTCTTCTGAAGTTGTACGTGTCATTGCAGCGACTATCTTTACAAAGGTGGTCAGCACGTCTATCTTCTTCTTCACCTTCTTCCTATCACGACCAATTCCTTTTTATTCCAGCCTGCATTCAGTTCTCGGAGACATGGCAATGTCAGGCTGACATTCGCTGGAAACCTGAGAAAGAAGCACCTCCTACTGACTTGTGATTGGTCATAGCTTTCCGAGCTCAAGCACATGGCTACTTTCAATGTGAATTGGCCTGGACGCCACGCAGACGTCTGCCATCAATTTCCAGTTGATTGCGATGTCAAAAAAGAAATGTGCTTGGATTTGCACACGTGCACCATTTAACACATCTGATTTGTGACTCGCGTACAATGTTTTCTGGATTTAAACATATGTCTAATTATTGTAGAAAATCCAAGCAACTCTCATTACATGAGGCCCCAGGTGCGTTCATAATGTGTTATATGGACAAAGACGAACCGGTAGCGCGAAATTCATTTGAATGTATGAAAATCCCTGGTCTTGTGTTGCTAGTGATCAGCGCTCACAATCCGGATAAGGACAGAGCCCCCAAACATTAATTGTTGGTCTACAAAAATGTAATTACATAAGATACTTTTATTTTGAGAGGCTTATATTGAAGACGTGCTCTCAGTCAGAGGTCCCAAACTTGCGATCTGCGGGCTATTTATGGCACACTAAACTCCATAGTTGACTGTAATTGTGGCCCGCGCACCTGGGCGACTGATATTTAAAAAAACATTCTCACAATCTAACAGACCGGGGTGGTGGTTCCTCTCTTTAAGAAGGGGAACCGGAGGGTGTGTTCTAACTATCGTGGGATCACACTCCTCAGCCTTCCCGGTAAGGTCTATTCAGGTGTACTGGAGAGGAGGCTACACCGGATAGTCGAACCTCGGATTCAGGAGGAACAGTGTGGTTTTCGTCCTGGTCGTGGAACTGTGGACCAGCTCTATACTCTCGGCAGGGTCCTTGAGGGTGCATGGGAGTTTTCCCAACCAGTCTACATGTGCTTTGTGGACTTGGAGAAGGCATTCGACCGTGTCCCTCGGGAAGTCCTGTGGGGAGTGCTCAGAGAGTATGGGGTGTCGGACTGTCTGATTGTGGCGGTCCGCTCCCTGTATGATCAGTGCCAGAGCTTGGTCCGCATTGCCGGTAGTAAGTCGGACACGTTTCCAGTGAGGGTTGGACTCCGCCAAGGCTGCCCTTTGTCACCGATTCTGTTCATAACCTTTATAGACAGAATTTCTAGGCGCAGTCAAGGCGTTGAGGGGATCTGGTTTGGTGGCTGCAGGATTAGGTCTCTGCTTTTTGCAGATGATGTGGTCCTGATGGCTTCATCTGGCCAGGATCTTCAGCTCTCACTGGATCGGTTCGCAGCCGAGTGTGAAGCGACTGGGATGAGAATCAGCACCTCCAAGTCCGAGTCCATGGTTCTCGCCCGGAAAAGGGTGGAGTGCCATCTCCGGGTTGGGGAGGAGATCTTGCCCCAAGTGGAGGAGTTCAAGTACCTCGGAGTCTTGTTCACGAGTGAGGGAAGAGTGGATCGTGAGATCGACAGGCGGATCGGTGCGGCGTCTTCAGTAATGCGGACGCTGTATCGGTCCGTTGTGGTGAAGAAGGAGCTGAGCCGGAAGGCAAAGCTCTCGATTTACCGGTCGATCTACGTTCTCATCCTCACCTATGGTCATGAGCTTTGGGTTATGACCGAAAGGACAAGATCACGGGTACAAGCGGCCGAAATGAGTTTCCTCCGCCGGGTGGCGGGGCTCTCCCTTAGAGATAGGGTGAGAAGCTCTGTCATCCGGGGGGAGCTCAAAGTAAAGCCGCTGCTCCTCCACATCGAGAGGAGCCAGATGAGGTGGTTCGGGCATCTGGTCAGGATGCCACCCGAACGCCTCCCTAGGGAGGTGTTTAGGGCACGTCCGACCGGTAGGAGGCCGCGAGGAAGACCCAGGACACGTTGGGAAGACTATGTCTCCCGGCTGGCCTGGGAACGCCTCGGGGTCCCACAGGAAGAGCTGGACGAAGTGGCTGGGGAGAGGGAAGTCTGGGCTTCCCTGCTTAGGCTGCTGCCCCCGCGACCCGACCTCGGATAAGCGGAAGAAGATGGATGGATGGATGGCATTCTCACAATCTTGAATCCCGCTGGACACTAACTGCAATAAAGATGCAGAAAAAAATGACAGCAAAACAAACACACATTGAGCAACTTCCTGTAAGCAAGCAGACTTTTCTCTGACCCTCTCCTGAGGAACCCAACCCTGTCAAAATATACCATTTTTACATTCAGTAAAACTACTACTACTACAATAATAAGTATTCCGATATTGATTTTGGTCTAATATCAGCAAAAAACAAAAACAAGTATTGGATGATATGTACTGGCATGTAAAATGTGACATAATGTGCGATACAAGCAGTCCTGCAGCGTGTTTACTTGTACCAAGCTGGACAGCCAGTTAACATCTAAATGTTCTCCGGTTGGTCTTTTCTTCCATTTCAGTCGAGTCATTTACAAAAGGTAAACATGGTACGGTGTAGGCTACTAAGAGCTAGCTGTAGCACACACAACAGCTAAGCACACAATAGCTCACAAGCTAGACATACGTAATAAAAGTCTTTAATTC
This sequence comes from Nerophis lumbriciformis, assembly GCF_033978685.3. Taxonomy (NCBI): domain Eukaryota; kingdom Metazoa; phylum Chordata; class Actinopteri; order Syngnathiformes; family Syngnathidae; genus Nerophis; species Nerophis lumbriciformis. The sequence continues at coordinate 49,732,287 of NC_084552.2, forward strand.
CTATGATTTTTGTTGTATTTTGTACTGTTGTTTTTTTTATAAATCGGCCTTTTATATTCTGTGTATTTTCTGATATTTTAACTTTGTTGTGAAGCACGTTGTGGCTTTTTGTCTGTGAAAGGTGCTATATAAATAAACGTTACTTACTTAAAGGAGCCATATGTAATAATTAGAGATGTCCGATAATGGCTTTTTTGCCGATATTTCGATATTGTCCAACTCTTAATTACCGATTCCGATATCAACAGATACCGATATATACAGTCGTGGAATTATCCCATTATTATGCCTAATTTTGTTGTGATGCCTCGCTGGATGCATTAAACAATGTAACAAGGTTTTCCAAAATAAATCTACTTAAGTTATGCAAAAAAATGCCAACATGGCACTGTCATATTTATTATTGAAGTCACAAAGTGCATTATTTTTTTAACATGCCTCAAAGCAGCAGCTTGGAATTTGGGACATGCTCTCCCTGAGAGAGCATGAGGAGGTTGAGGTGGGCGCGGTTTAGGTGGGGGTTATGGGGTAGCGCGGGGTGTATATTGTAGCGTCCTGGAAGAGTTAGTGCTGCAAGGGGTTCTGGGTATTTGTTCTGTTGTGTTACGGTGCGGATGTTTATACGGCCACCCCCAATGTGTGACCTGTATGGCTGTTGAGCAAGTATGTCTTGCATTTACTTGTGTTTGTGAAAAGCCGTAGATATTATGTGACTGGGCTGGCACGCAAAGGCACTTTCTCCCTACGTCCGTGTACACAGCGGCGTTTTAAAAAGTCATACATTTTACTTTCTGAAACCGATACCGATAATTTTGATACCGATAATTTCCGATATTACATTTTAGAGCATTTATCGGCCGATAATATCGGCAGTCCGATATTATCGGACATCCCTAGTAATAATCTGGCCAGAAATGGTACTGCAATTACGGTCCAAATTCTGTAGTTCCCTCTCCCTGACTGAGGTTGCCAGATACGCAGCCGAATCCAGCTGGATCAACCGGGCTACTCCAAGGAACTTCAAACTTCCACTGCCTCTTACTGGGGTTGAAGTGCTGGGACCATAATAGCTGAATAGACAAGCGTTTTGCCAGTAACAAATCTCTAACCAACACATTTTACACAGGAATTAGGCTATTTTCAGGAAGAAGTACGTCATGCTTGCGTAAAATATCCCAACAAATGGCAATCATATGGTTGTCAGTACTATCAGAAAACAAAGACTAAAAAAAACTACAACCAACGCTAGCAAAGGTTATACTGGTGGAAACAAGTAGAGCATCCTTAGGACTGCTGGACTCTAGAAAGAGTTTCCGAAGCAGAACCTCCAGGTTCTGTAACAGCTTCTTCCCTCAGGCCGTAAGACTCTTGAACGCATCATAATAATCCCCTCAATTCCCCCCAAAAATGGATTAACTCGCTGGAATATAAAGACAATATAACATACATCCATAAACCTGGATGCATATCCAAAAGTGCAATATATTTATCTGTACAGTCATCTATTTATTTATATCTGCACCTTATTGCTTTTTTATCCTGCACTACCATGAGCTAATGCAACGAAATTTCGTTCTTATCTGTACTGTAAAGTTCAAATTTGAATGCCAATAAAAAGGAAGTCTAGTCTAGTCTTAGCAGCCTAATGTACGCCCAAAACTAAAGAGGTGGCATTTTACCAAGGTATGGCTATAGGCTACTGTTTCAAACCTTTCAGATTGCCATATAACTTGGTACAAGTAGTCCACAATATGCAAACACAAATGAGGAATTATTTGATCATGTGATTTGACTGTCTCCATACGTTTCATTTCCTCAGCGTGTTGCCTTGTCAGTTCAATGACACGTCGACATACAGGCTAACGTGCTACACTAGTGTGATGGTGCTTTGCTCCTAAGCATTTGTTGCACCAACATACTAGCTTTGTTACACAAGATCATAGACTGTATCGGACAATATAGTTTACATACAAAATGTCCATTTCCATTAATTAAAAAGTAATAAGCAAACGTAAATGTCTGACTAAATTGGCAAGTTTGGCATCAGACGAAAAAATCTTCTCCGGTTTCAATCGTCTCCATCTTTCAAAGGCATCCCCAATACAAAACCTTGTTTTGTTCCTGGCTCTATATCTTCTTCCTCTTGGAGAGATTTTTAAGAGGCATGGAGTGTTTTATCACTTTTATGCAGATGACTGCCAAATTTATATGCCAATTTGACATCCCTTCTCAACTGTCTGTGACGTCAAGGCTTGGTTAGCCCAGAATTTTTTAATAATGAATGAGGGGAAAAACGGAAATTTTAGTTTTTGGTCCGACCCTCACTGACTTGGGACCATTGCAAAACGATGTGCGTCCCAAAGTCACCAGCCTTGGCGTCACCATAGACAGCGATTTTAAACTTGACAAACAAGTGAATGGCGTTTTAAAATCATGTTTTTATCATCTTCGTTTTTTAGCAAAAGTAAAACCGTTTTTATCTTTTAACCTTTTTGAACAAGTCGTGCATGCTTTTATTTCAAGTCGCCTGGACTACTGCAATGCACTTTATGCTGGCGTTAGCCAAAAAGCTCTCTCTCGGTTGCAGTTAGTCCAGAACGCGGCAGCACGACTTTTAACAGGGGCCAGGAAACGCCAGCATATAACCCCAATTCTTGAGACTTTGCACTAGCTCCCTGTTCACTTTGGAATAGATTTTAAAACCTTGCTATTTGCTTTTAAAGCTTTACATGGACTGGCACCTCAGTATATCTCGGACCTCATCCAAATTGACACTCCTGCGCGTGCTCTGAGATCCGAGAGTCAGCTCCAGCTCGTGGTGCCCAAGACCAGACTTAAATCTTAGGGCCTTCTCTGTGGTCGGCCCTAAGCTCTGGAACACTCTGCCCCTCCATGTTCAAACTGCTCCCATAGTGTTTTAAGTCTCGTCTTAAGACCCACTTTTATTCTTTGACTTTTAACACTACGTGAGTTGTGTGGTCCTCTGTTGTCATCTGTGTTTTTAACATTTTGATTTCTATTTATTGTTTTAATTGGTTTTACCCTTTGAAATCACTTTTAATATTATTTATTTTTATATTGTTTTCATATTGGTTTTATATTTATTTATTTTTTGTTTTTATTCAGTCATTGGGGGAGCTAAGGATAATATTTGAATATTGTTTTTAATATTGTTGTGCAGAGCACTTGGGAAACATTTTTGTTGTTTAAATAAAGTGAATTGGATTGATTTGTCATGAATAAGTTGAGAATCGTAACGACGGCTTTTAGATTTACTTTAGTAACTTTACCAGTAGCACTAGCTAGACGAAGATGGCGGTGTGTAACTGGCAATCTGGATGTGACACACTCACAGACTAATTGGTCAAACGGTGGAGGGCGGGGCATTAAAATGAAAACAATAACAAGATTTCGGGGCTGCTAATCTAATTTTGAAATGAGCATATCCCGGCTAAACGAACCACTGTTATCAGTTATAGAGGTATTGGAAAAGAACATGATTTTTTTTAATGCCTTTTGACATATCAGGGCCATTTAATGATGACTTGACATGAAATTCCTACATATGGCTCCTTTAAAGAGAGCATAAGTCCACTCCAGATGGTTAATAATAAATAGGTTAGGGCTTTTTTTTTATTAGCATTGCTCTCTGTTTGACTAATTTCATTTAATCAAACCTTTTTTAACATTCAACACTGCAATGTGGAATATTGGTATCGGTCAATACTCAAGGCTCCGATATTGGTATCGTATCAGACACCAGATAATAATTATACATGTTATTGTATGTTACCATACCATACCAACTTTATTTATAAAGCCCTTTAAAAACAAGCTCAGTTGAAAAACAAAGGGCTGTACACCACAAAGAAATAGAGGCAAATGACAGACTAAAAAATAACATTTAAAACAGAAATAAAAATACACATTGAAAAAGCAAATATAAATTACCCTAAGAACAATTTGTTAGATAAAAAACAGTTTCAAAGTTAAAAACAGTTAAAAAAGTTAAAAGCTAAAAACAGTTTAAAGTCTCATGCTGGGTTAAAAGCCAGTGAATAAAAATGGGTTTTAAGATGGGTCTTAAAAATACAACCCAAACAATAAAACTACCGTATTTTCCGCACCATAAGCCGCCCCGTGTTATAAGCCGCATCTAACTGCGCTAAAGGGAATGTCAAAAAAACAGTCAGATAGGTCAGTCAAACTTTAATAATATATTAAAAACCAGCGTTCTAACAACTCTGTTCACTCCCAAAATGTACGGTAATGTGCAAATGTGCAATCACAAACATAGTAAAATTCAAAATAGTGCAGAGCAATAACATCAATAACTTAATGTTGCTCGAACGTTAATGTCACAACACACAAAATAAACATAACGCTCACTTTCTGAAGTTATTCTTCATTCATAAATCCCTCGAATTCTTCTCCTTCGGTGTCCGAATTAAAAAGTTGGGCGAATACGGGATCCAAAATGGCCGGCTCCGTCTCGTCGAAGTCATTGCCTTCCGGAAAGCTCGGACCACAGTTGTGACCGAAATATCCGCCCAGGCATTTACGATCCACTGGCAGATGTTGGCGTATGTCGTCCGGCGCTGTCTCCCTGTCTTAGTGAAGGTGTGTTCGCCTTCGGTCATCCATTGTTCCCACGCCGTTCGCAGTCGTGCTTTAAATGCCCTGTTGACACCAATATCGAGCGGTTGGAGTTCTTTGGTTAATCCACCCGGAATGACGGCGAGTGTTGTATTTGTGTGCTTCACTTGTTTTTTGACACCATCTGTGATGTGGGCGCGCATGGAGTCGTATATCAACATGGAACACACAAAGGAAATGAAACGTAATACCCGCGCGCTTCTTCTTCTTCTACGGGGGCGGGTGGTTGCTTACCATAGAAGAAGAAGCGCTTCCTCTTCTACGGGGAAAAAAGATGGCGGCTGTTTACCGTAGTTGCGAGACCGAAACTTTATGAAAATAAATATTTATGTCAATCCATATATAAAGCGCACCGGGTTATAAGCCGCACTGTCAGCTTTTGAGAAAATTTGTGGTTTTTAGGTGCGGCTAATAGTGCGGAAAATACGGTACATAATTAGAGCTGCTAGTATACTGTCTCCTACTGGTAGGGAGTGTTATGCACCCCCATGATTGCTGCCTTTAATCGTAACATAGCTGCCGGAGAAGGCAGAATGTTTAAAAAGTGTTAAAAACATGCAACAGTTGAACAAAACAAGGACATTCCACATGCTCGCAACCAGCAGGTGACTGTGGTGAGTCTGAAGCCACATCAAACCTTGGTACCGCTTAGCGCACGGATCAAAGTCTTCTTCTTCCCACACGAGGTGCACTCTTGCTCTGACATATGAGAAGAACACCTTGCAACAGTTAGCTCCAGTCCATACTCTGGAGTTAAAAACAAACACGACCAGAACCTTCCAACAGCAAAAAAAAAAAAAAAAAAAAAAAAGTCCGCATTTAATTATCCAGCTCCTCTGTTGGCTACCTGTGCTGCTGAAAGAATGCCAAACTTTCACTTCTTGTAATCTAATATCTAGACACGCACAAGATAAGACGTCGCCGAGCCTCAGGGCGCAGACATTTTGAGTGAGGGCGTCACGGTGATAAAAGATATTTCTAAACATATCAATCTCCGCTTGGCGCAAAAAAAGCCCCCCTCCCTCCCCAGGGCCCGTGACTATCACAAGGTATTTATTAGGCCGCTTCTGATTGGCTTTTGAGGGCCAGCCAACAAAAAATGCCTGCACTGAGGTGTTGGATAGTGCACTGGACTCACTAAGCTGCCTGATAACGACACGCTCGCACCACAAGAGGACAGGAGCAGGAACATGGGGTCTTTTTGTCCTAAAAAGTATCAAATGTCACATCCTGTAGTAAATTGCTTTTCATTGGTAATCAAAAAACAGAATAATCCAATTAATTTGTTCCAGAAACCCCAAAAAAGATTTAATTTAGAATTACATGTAGAAAACAATGTCAGACATGTAACATACCTTTTATTTTTTATCAATGACTGTCAGGTTCAAACACTGATGACATCTATTAAACAAGACAAGAAGCAAGGAATTAAGCAGAGACAGAATTCAATTCAGCTCAATTGAGGAGAAACGCGTAGACACTGTGTCGTCCCATGCTCTGACGAAAGATTGTACGCCTCCTCTTTTATTTGGACTTTTCCTGATTACATGGCAACAGCATCAAGGGTTGGAAATGGGGGGTTAAATCACCAAAAATGATTCCCGGGCGCGGCACCGCTGCTGCCCACTGCTCTTACCTCCCAGATGGTGAACAAGGGGATGGGTCAAATGCAGAGGACACATTTCACCACACCTAGTGTGTGTGTGTGACAATCATTAGTACTTTAACTTTAACTGTTTCTAAGGGAGGGGGGTCGTAAACAGCCATCGCCTTTGTTACAAAACAGTTCAAAGAAAAGGTCCCTGGAGGGAGGTCAGGCCCTGCCTCCTCTCCGCTTTGTAGATCTCGGGTCAAGACAAAATCTTCCTGTGGATTACAATACATAAAAGAAACCGACACCTTCATGTCACTTCCCATCCTACACAGTGGAGTTTTACAAGCCTTTTGCTTGGTAAGATCAAAGACAGCTTTTGTCTGCTCACCGGGAACTCATTGAAACACAAAGTTTTGTGATAACTTAGATACAATTATTCTGGCAAAGGCTCTTGTTGGCGAACACAGCAATTAGCACACATGGACTAGAACATTATTTATTGAATTCAATACTGTTTCTCGCCTTTTTTTAATCAAAGTGCTGGCACTCACAACTTTTTTTGACCTCATGGTGGGTTATTTTGCAGTCATAATCAATAGAAAAAAGGGACATAAACAAAGCCATCACTGCTTGAGATTCTTTGTTTTGGCACTGGCTTCAATTGAATAAAATGTGGGCAAACGTAATAGTTTGTTACGCACAATGTTTGGCCATACAATAACCGAGACAGTATTTGGAAGCTTGGGGAAACTTTTGGCAAAAGTTATTGTTGAGAACCGAATCATACAAAAAAATGGGCGAAAACCAAGTTGCCACAATGCTTGCCAGAATACCGGCCATAATTTGGGAGCAGGCTACAATGAAGGCGTCGTCTAATTGCGCTGCAAAGCCGCTTCTACGATACTAATCCTCATCACCATGGCAGAAAATATACTACATTTCTTCCAAGTAGCATTATCATTGGAGGACTAAAGGAAAAGGAATGGCTACTGCTACACACACTGAGCAGGACTACAAAAGAAGCTAACCGCTAAAGCTTCATAGTAAAGTAAGGGTGATCGACCCAGATGTCGATAATTTTGATACAGAGTAAAAAATCTGTATTTAAACGATACTAAAGTGATTAGATCCATATTTTACTTTTTCGTATGACAAAATCATTTTGGGGTTGCTTTTTGTTGTTGTTTACAATAAAAAATACAGTCCCTATTTTATAGTAAAAATTGCACACTTTAGAGAAACTGTGTCTATAAAAATAAATGTGTGTGGGTGTATATACATGCGTATGTATCTCTCTCTCTCTCTATATATATATATATATAATGTATATGTATGTATATATGTATACATGTGTGTATGTATATATGTGTGTATATATATATGTGTGTGTGTGTGCGTGTGTGTGTGCGTATATATATGTATGTGTGTATATATATATGTGTGTGTGTGTGTGCGTATATATATATATGTATGTGTGCATATATATGTGTGTGTGTGTGTATATATATATACTGTATACAATAATGTGTATATATATATATATATAGGTATGTGTGTATATATATCAATCTATATAGATATATATATATATATCAATATATATAATAATACATTAACAATAATAATAATCAGAAATAAAATTAAATATAAACAGGTACATATATATATATATATATATATATATATATATATATATATATATATAATACATTAACAATAATAATAATCAGAAATAAAATTAAATATAAACAGGTACATATATATATATATATATATATATATATATATATATATATATATATATATATATATATATATATATATATATATATATATATATTATACATAACCTTGCATAACCTGGATGCATTAAACAATGTAATCTTGTTACATTGTTTAATGCATCCAGCGGGGCATCACAACAAAATTAGGCATAATAATGTGTTAATTCCACGACTGTATATATCGGTATCGGTAATTAAGAGTTGGACAATATCGGAATATCGGATATCGGCAAAAAAGCCATTATCGGACATCTCTAACACCAAGTGATCTCTAAGACAGGCTGAGACAGCTCTGACCGACTAAGGTACGACAATTGTGGAAATAAACCATCAAAGCCTTTCGAAATGGCCGCGCCTGTGTGTACAGGATGCAAACAGGATGTGACTTAGGGTGCCCGCATGTACAGGAAGTGATGTCATCAAAATAGCAGCCCCCGATGGCTTTAAGCTGCATGCGAATGAATGAATTAAGCGTTCGCACACCAAGGCATTTTTGGCACGATGTAAAGGTTCGTAAACCGAAACGGTTGAGGTTCCAATATATTTAGTCTTTTAGCAAGTTAATTTTTGTGCCCTAATAATTGATGCACTTGCCAAGAGTGTGTTTGCTCAACATCACCAAAGTTTCAGGTGTGTGGAAATCACAGACAGTGCAGTCATTTGTTCGTCACTTTGCATCGGCGAGCACATTAAACTTCTTATGACCGTTGCAAGCTCGCTTGTGTGCGCGACGGCAAGGTCAAACTCTAGTCCGGCTAATTTGCCGCAGATGAAACCCGACTCTGTTAGCCCACAGCCAGCGTTTCAAAGCTGCAGGAAATCTATTAGCACCTGGCGGGACTCCCTGGTGCACCTCCGCCCCCCACATCACCTCCTCATGCCCCGCCCGGGTCCATAAAAAGGCCTCCTGCTGTGACACTAAAGCTAAGGGAATCGACGTGCTCCGATGTGTGTGTCTTCGCACACGTGGAGCTAATTAGCGGCCATGCTGCAGCTGCTACGCTAATAGACGCACATACGGTAGGCGGCGTCCGAGCGCTGACTCCAGGTCAAGTCAGGATCTTTCCAATATGCCAGCACAAAAATGGAACAAAAAATGTGTTTTGCTATGAGCTGGCCCGCAGTGTGTTTGCATAAGATTTCGCATAAACAATCCCCGGGGCAACTTCCTTCAAAGTCCATTTGTCATTTTCTTCTCAGAGTATTCCGACTCGCCTTGAGAAACGTCCCCCGACGCTCGATTGAGGCTGGCGACAAGCGAGGGGTCACGAGTAGTTTATGTCAGCCGACATGTCGTTTGCAAACCTTTCTGTTCTTCTTCCTTTCACTTTAGTTCAGGTAGTGACCTCAGGCTCTCTGTTCTAGAAATCTTGGGAAGGATAAATCCTCATGTTTGATCAGTCCCAGTCCACCAATCAATCAAATTGGTAGGGTACAGATCAATTAGTGTAGGAGCCAACAAAACTACCAGATGTGAACGGTCTGTTGTGTTTTTAAGGACACAATAAATGGTCATTCAGGTGACCGAAATTTCACTAGCAAGTTTACTTGTGGGCTCTGAGCCGAGGATGTTGTTGTGGCTTGTGCAGCCCTTTGAGACATTTGTGATTAAGGGCTATATACATAAACTTTGATTGATTGATTGATACGTTTTGCTCCTGAAAATGAATCTGGCAGTCATTTCCATAATATCAATTAGTTGTTGAGTGTTTTGTAGATAACTGAACCTTTAGCACCCATTTTCATCGCCATGCTCGATATGTCGCCCCCTATCTACAGAACTGGAGCCCATTTCCCCGCACAGACAGTGTGGATGAAGGAATGTAAAGCAATTTTTCTTCCAACACTTCATTGCAGTGATTACTTCGAAACGGTTGACAACATGGTTAACAACATGAGCAAAAAAGAAATCTTAAAGAATCATAATTTCCAGACTTCCCTCCTCTTCCATAGACACCATAGCCCAGGGGTAGGCAATTAATTTTTACCGGGGGCCGCATGAGCAACCCGAGCATTGCTGGAGGGCCACATCGACAATATTTCAATTAAATTTTGTTCAATATTATTTTATACATACCATAAGATAAATAATAATAATAATACTTTCATTTAACCTAACTTAACTTTATACAAAAGCAGATTGCTTTTGATGGTTTTATTTTTAATACTGTCTTACACTACACTTCCTGATGTATAATAATACAATGCAAAAATGTCCATTTCTGCACAGGGTTAATTTAAAGTTTATCCTGCATCCTCTTTAAAAGTCCAACATTTTTCCCCGTTAGATTTGGACAACCATCTGTTGTCACACCTGCCAGCTTGTCCCATTTCAGTCCTAACATGTCCAAACACGCATTTACCTCTGTGAACAAGTCATTACCTGTGGTTGTCCCTTTTAATTGACTGCATGGCTGCCAGCTCCTCCGTGATTTGAAAGTCAGCAGTTATCCCACGTAAGAAGATGAGCAGCTGGGCGGTGTTACGTACATCGCAGCTCTCATCCAAAGCCAGCGAAAAACAGTCAAAGTCGGCCGTTCTGTTCTTCAGCTGAAGCTACAAGTTTCCAGGCATATCAGCGCAGCAGAGTCCAATAAGCACTCCTTAAAGGGGAACATTATCACAATTTCAGAAGGGTCAAAACCATTATAAATCAGTTCCCAGTGGCTTATTTTATTTTTCGAAGTTTTAAAAACATTTTTACCCATCACGCAATATCCCTAAAAAAAAGCTTCAAAGTGCCTGATTTTAACCATCGTTATATACACCCGTCCATTTTCCTGTGACGTCACACAGTGATGCCAATACAAACAAACATGTCAGATAGAACAGCAAGGTATAGCGACATTAGCTCGGATTCAGACTCGGATTTCATCGGCTTAACACTGTCTGATAAGATAATTACTAACAACTATGAACAAGGTTTACAGCATATGAAATACATTTGGCAACAACATGCACTTTGAGAGTGCAGACAGCCCATTTCAGGCGCGCTAAGAACATATATTTTTCCACGATTTCAGCACTCAGGTTAACCATACCTAAATAGACACAAAATACTGCATTACACAAGACTACCCGAATGTACTCGAATGATTGAAAAAAATAAATGTTTTTAAGCTAAATTATTGGTAAACACAGTTTATGTATAATAATTTAAGTAAGACCGCGAGTAATGAATGAAGTTTTCATCAATTAATATATTGTGTAGACATACCCTCATCCGCTCTCTTTTTCTTAAAGCTGATCTTTCCAGTTTTGGAGTTGATGTCAGCAGGCCAGGAAGCTAGGGTCGATATTCTTCTCTTGATCATCTTCGGTGGCATAAGGGACGGTGTGAGCCAAGACATCCAGGGGGTTTAGCTCGCTCGTCTGCGGGAACAAACTGCCGCCATTGCTTGCCGTGCTACCGAGGTCCTTTGTCCCTGAATAGCTCACACACTCCGGCAGATTCAATGGGGGTCTGGCGGCAGATTTCTTTGACTTTATCGTTGGAAATGCATCTGCTTTGAGTGTCGCAGGATATCCACACATTCTTGCCATCTCTGTCGTAGCATAGCTTTCGTCGGTAAAGTGTGTGGAACAAACGACTGACCATTTCATCGGCTTTCCCCACAGTCTCGTATTTTGAACACATTTCGTCCAATTTCTTGCCACTTTCGCATCTTTGGGCCACTGGTGAAACTTGAATCCGTCCCTGTTCGTGTTGTTACACCCTCCGACAACACACCGACGAAAGTGAGAAAATGGCGGGTTGCTTCCGAGAGCGAATAATAGAAAGGTGTTTAATTCGCCAAAATTCACCCATTTAGAGTTCGGAAATCGGTTAAAAACATATATGGTCTTTTTTCTGCAACATCAAGGTATATATTGACGCTTACATAGGTCTGGTCATAATGTTCCCCTTTAATAAACTCTCCGTCAGAAAACGCCTTACTTTTTCTGGAGATTTTGTGAGAAATGACGAAAGTTGTCCTGACGGCTGCATTCTGGGGGTGTGAAATATGGCAAAAAGTCCTTGTTTGGTTTGCAGTTTTACCATCAACGCATCAGCCTCCCTTGCGCGCGCTTCATCAGACAGATTCCGGTATTTTTCCTCGTGCTTTGTCATATAGTGGCGATTCAAATTATGTTCTTTAAATACAGCAACCTGTGTACCACAAATTAAGCACACGGCTTTACCTTTAATTTCTGTAAAGAAATACTTGGCAGTCAATGTCTTGTTGAAAACACGGCATTCGTCATCAACTTTTCTCTTTTTAACATCTCGGGGGTAAACCGTGCTTCACTTGTCGCTGTGCACCTTCACGTACAGGTTACACCCGGACATACGTCCATAAATAACACTTTTCAAAATAAAAGCAGCACAGTTGTATTGCGCGCACAACATAGATGTTTTTTAAACTTTATTTTGTAATGTGTGATTGCTACTGTTCACATTCACTCACGCGCATACGTCCACACGGAAGTAATACAAATAACGCTTTTCAAAACAAAAGCAGCACCATTGTATTGCACACTCGACATAGATACTTTTTAAAATGTATTTTATAATTTATGATTGGCCTCACGCGGGCCAGACAGGGACGCACAAAGGGCCGGATGTGGCCCGCGGGCCGCAGAATGCCCAGGTCTGCCATAGCCTGTGTTTCCGCATGCTTTTACAGCATTTCCTCAAGCATCTTGAGGAAAACATCAGTAGAAGAGGATGCAAAATAGAATACTAGTCTGCTTACCTTCTATTTCTCTCGTATTTTGAGCTGTTTTCTCTCCCAGAGGGTGCTCATCATTTTCAGGATTGCATTTCAAATTCAAAGAACTCCGGCTTATTAGTGATTCCCAGAGCCCAAAAAAAGTCTGCGGGCTATAGAGCGTTTTCTATTCGGGCTCCAGTACTATGGAATGCCCTCCCGGTAACAGTTAGAGATGCTACCTCAGTAGAAGCATTTAAGTCCCATCTTAAAACTCATTTGTATACTCTAGCCTTTAAATAGCCCCCCTGTTAGACCAGTTGATCTGCCGTTTCTTTTCTTTTCTCCTCTGCTCCCCTTTTCCTTGAGGGGGGGGGGGGGGGGGGGGGGGGCACAGGTCCGGTGGCCATGGATGAAGTGCTGGCTGTCCAGAGTCGGGACCCGGGGTGGACCGCTCGCCTGTGCATCGGCTGGGAACATCTCTGCGCTGCTGACCCGTCTCCGCTCGGGATGGTGTCCTGCTGGCCCCACTATGGACTGGACTCTTACTATTATGTTGGATCCACTATGGACTGGACTCTCACAATATTATGTCAGACCCACTCGACATCCATTGCTTTCGGTCTCCCCTAGAGGGGGGGAGTTACCCACATATGCGGTCCTCTCCAAGGTTTCTCATAGTCATTCACATCGACGTCCCACTGGGGTGAGTTTTTCCTTGCCCGTATGTGGGCTTTGTACCGAGGATGTCGTTGTGGCTTGTGCAGCCCTTTGAGACACTTGTGATTTAGGGCTATATAAATAAAGATTGATTGATTGATTGATTTGGCTTCGGTCTTTTCCGTTTTTTCCATCCAAATTCTGACCAAAAACTCTTCTTCTAAGTCAGAATCATTAAAATGAACACTACAAATTTCACTCCTCTCGCTAGTTCCGTTTTATTTAGTGTAGGTCAATTTGACCGAAGAGGTCCATAGTTTCCTCATATTTCCATCACACAGACATATTTAATCATTCCTTCGAATTCTGTGCAAAATATCGTGATTCGGGATAAAAATGCTACCAAAACACATACCATGCTATTTGAAATTGCCTCCAATCTTGCGTAGGCGACGTCAACATTTTAGAGCTAAAAGTGTGAATTTCAAAATGTGCTGGAACTAGAAAACGAGCCTAAAGTCACAACTGTTTATTTTTGGGAAAGTTTACATGTAGACGTCGTTTTAGATCAGTGGTTCTTAACCTGGGTTCGATCGAACCCTAGGGGTTCGGTGAGTCGGGCTCAGGGGTTCGGCGGAGGTCAAAACACACCCGACTCATCGTGTGAATAAAAACTTCTCCCTATCGGCGTATTACAGATATGGCAACAGCAGAAGTCAGACTGATTTGCAGGTGTGTAATTTGTTGTGAGTTTATGCACTGTGTTGGTTTTGTTGTTTGAACAAGGTGATGTTCATGCACGGTTCATTTTGTGCACCAGTAAAAAAACATGGTAACACTTTAGTATGGGGAACATATTCACCATTAATTAGTTGCTTATTAACATGCAAATTAGTAACATATTGTCTCTTAACTAGTCATTATTAAGTACTTATTAATGCCTTATTCGGCATGGCCTTATTATAACCCTAACCCTCTAACCCTGGCCCTAACCCTCTAATCCTAACCAAATAACTCTAAATTAAGTCTTTGTTACTTAAAATATGTTCCCCAAGTGTCCAAAAAAACTCTAAATTAAGTCTTTGTTACTTAGAATATGCCAAAAACATAACTTTGTCTTGAATTTGAAAAAAAACAAAAAACATTTTATTTTTCACTAAAGAAGGGTTCGGTGAATGCGCATATGAAACTGGTGGGGTTCGGTACCTCCTACAAGGTTAACAACCACTGTTTTAGATCCAGAACTATGAAATAAGTGCCAATGTCAGCATTAGAGGGACCCTTTAAGGCTAGTAAGTAGAGAAAAGACTTTCTAAATCTTAGGAGATTTTTTTATCAGTTACAAGCCCCAATTATAGAGATTCAAATCGGGTTTTGAGCAGTCTTGATTTATTTGATTTTATGTTTTTGTGCACGATAATGTCAGGAACGCAGCCTGATTCAAATTTTCCAGGCCTAAAATCTTGGGTGAACAAACGTGATCTACAGGGGTGGGCGTATCGAACTCAATGTTGGTAGTATCGATACCAAGGTGGGTGTTTGTATCGGATTGCTACTAGCGTGACAGGATCTATACTTTGGTTGCACTTTTTCTTCTGTACATCCAGCAAATTACTAAATTTTCCTCACTGAGTTCTAGCCCCTCCCTCCCTGCTTTTCTGCGTTTGTGATCGGCATTAATCGGCAAAGGCGATCACATACTTTTTCCACGAAAATCATCCAATACTGATCGTGGCCGATCGATCAACACATTCATAGGAAAGGAGGAAATTATGGTGATATTGGGACTATTTTCAAAAGAAAATCTCAAACTAAAAGAAAAGACTGAAGAAAAGTCATGGAGAAGGTGTGAACACAGAATTTATATTCAACTGCGCAAGCTAGAGGTCAGTATTTTCTCAACAAAGCAGACAATGCTTTCTATAGCTTCTTGTTTGGCTACTTTCCGTACCATGTCACAACTAACGGAGCTAGAATTTGGACAGTGTCAGCGTTCCCCAAAGACATGAAGAGTTTTGGTTGGTACAAATTTGGGACAAACTCACTCTTTACACACCTCAAACCAGAGGACAATCTTGAGAAGTATATAGTCAGAAAGGGGAAAATCGCAACAAAAACATCCAGATTGTCTTCATGCGTGTACCCACTTTGGATATTTTACTCAGGCGAAACAACGTCCTCCTCATCACCCGGACGACTTGATATCTTTTAGTCCAACAATCGTTTTACATGCCATGCAGATCATGGACGCTTTTTTTATTTCATTTACGTTGCGAAACATTCTAAATCGTCCCTGAACGCCACTCTCCTCAAGTTGCGCAGTGGACCATAAAGTACAAGCAGAGCCCCGAAAAGGAGGTCTTGGCATCCACCGTAGCAGACCCGGGAATTCTAGACCTTGTCCCCCCTGAGGCTGATGGGTTCTGAGACTCGGAGCCAATTTTTGGCCAGCATGTTCCACGCATCACTTCTTATGTTGCGGATTCCTGACGACTGCATGCCTCGGATGCTTTTTATCTCACCCCGACAAGAAAAAATTCTATGGAAATTACAGATAGAGGCCACAGGTCAGCTGGCTCTCATAGTCCTGTCTCTTGTCCAAACATGGATTTACACTATCAGGAACTTCATGACTGACTTTGGATGAGTGACTAACGTCTCCCAGAGGACGCGCTATAACATATACAGTAAGTTCTGTTGCTTCAAGCGCGGCTCTGGTACAGGATTTATGCCTGCTTCTTTGGAATGCATGCCGTTACAGGTGATCTGGTGTTCCACGGGCGATGCAACTTTGGCTCCAGGCCTTCACTTGAAAAGACAGATCAGGGATTATCACCGTCCATCAAGTACCGGCTAGACAAACCCAAATAAATCTGATTTTATACCTGCGAAAAATGGGATTATCTAAGTCAACTGTTTGGGCGGTCAGCGGGCGCACTCCCTGCTTACCAGCCCGCTCATGTGCACAGTCCCACCTAATTGGATTTATGTGCGGGAATGTTTTTCCAAAGCCGCACTTGTGAAAAGCGTCCACATCTGCTGGCCATTAGCGGTGGACATAACACACAACAGAGAGAGGAAAGCCCCCGACGCCTTGATTCATTGGCCGGGGTTTTATAGCGGCAAAGGAAAATGGCTCTTATCTCCCGACCCTCGTTGTTTGTCCTTCGGTCATCCAAGCCTGTCAGGTTGCTCCTCTTCCATTTTTACTCTGTCCAACTTCTTTTCCAGCTGCCGCCGCACCCCAGCCTTTCTGTGCTTGGTGCCCCCCCGTCCAGACGGTCGTTTATCTACGCCAACAGGACTTCCATCTCTTTAAGATTGTTCCCCGAGGCAGGGGCGTCCTCCCTCTACGTTTCATCTCTAAGCGGGCACCGGGCGAAGCTAGCAAGGGGGTCCGAGAGCCCCCTTGACCCCTCATCTGTCATCTACAATGGGAAAGGCACCCGCCTAATTGGGGGGGAAAGCATTGAGGGGCTGGGGTAGTTGTTATTCTAGTGTTGGGCGGGTCAGAGGTGAAAAGGGGGAGATCACACCGGTGATTAGCCTCCTTCATGTGCGAGGGTGGAGGCCAGCTGGGGTGTAAAATAATTACTGCTTTGTGGGATGGTCAGCGCTGTATTGGTCACACCCCGCCGGGTCAGTGCGCCAACTGCACGGTGAGAGGGAGTCTTTGTCATCCGGGAAAACTTGATCTCCTTTGACGGAGATCCTACTACCGGTATTGTTGGTATGTCAGAGTACAAAGAAGGTTATCTGTCCCTCAAGGTACCGTCAACACTGAGACTAATCATTGGACCCAAGTTGCCTTAAAGCTTCAATATTAAGATGGCTAATACAGAAACATGAAAGGGCCCCTCTAGTGCTGACAACTTTGGCTCTTTTTTCATAGTTGTGGACCTAAAAATGTCTACAGGTAAAATTTCCTACAAAATAAACACAATAGGGATTTTAAGCTTGTTTTCTCACAAGTTTCAGCACATTTTGAAACGCCCACTTTTCGCTTCAAAATGTTACCTACAGAAGACTAAGATAGAGATGTCCGATAATATCGACATGCCGATATTATCGGCCGATAAATGCGTTAAAATGTAATATCGGAAATTATCGGTGTCGTTTTTTTTATTATCGGTATCGTTTTTTTTGTGTTTTTTTTATTTTTTTATTGAATCAACATAAAAAACACAAGATACACTTACAATTAGTGCACCAACCACACAAAAAAAAAACCTCCCCCATTTACACTCATTCACACTCATTCACACAAAAGGGTTGTTTCTTTCTGTTATTAATATTCTGGTTCCTACATTATATATCAATATATATCAATACAGTCTGCAAGGGATACAGTCCGTAAGCACACATGATCGTGCGTGCTGCTGGTCCACTAATAGTACTAACCTTTAACAGTTAATTTTACTCATTTTCATTCATTACTAGTTTCTATGTAACTCTTTTTATATTGTTTTACTTTCTTTTTTATTCAAGAAAATGTTTTTAATTTATTTATCTTATTTTATTTTATTATTATTTTAAAAAAATAACCTTATTTTTACCATACCTGGTTGTCCAAATTAGGCATAATAATTTGTTAATTCCACGACTGTATATATCGGTTGATATCGGTATCGGTTGATATCGGTATCGGTAATTAAAGAGTTGGACAATATCGGAATATCGAATATCGGCAAAAAGCCATTATCGGACATCCCTAGACTAAGAGTAATTTTATTCTGCGTAGTTCGTGTTTTGGTAGCATCTTCATCCCAAATGAGGTTTTTTTTGCACAGAATTTTAAAGAATGATCGCAAAGAAGTCAGCCTGCATACATTTCCAAATGATAGGAATATTAGGAAAGTATACCCTTCTCCACTTAAATTTACTCATGCGAAATGGGATGGACCGATCGAGGGGACCTGCAATTATGTGATAAAAAAAAGTTTTACATGCCTTTATCCACACTGTCTATAGGGGGAAATGGGTTGCACATCTGCGAGTGACGAGGCGCCATATCGAGGCTGGTGATGGAAAGGGGACATTCCAAATCGTTAATAGTTAGTTATCTGCCAGTTACACGAAAACTATTTGATTGTATTGGAAATTAATTTTCAGGAGCAAAACTATACCACACCATACCAAATTGTTTATAAAATGTCGGTCATCTGGATGCTCTGGGTCCTTTAAGGGTACCACCCCAGTGAGAAGACCCCTCAAGATATACATTTGGGTGGCTTCTTCAGACCTACACCTCCTATTTGACGACTGTTCAGTGTCCCTGGCTAGCTTTGTCTTTTTCTTCACGGCGGAAGACGAGCAACACTGGGATTAATCAGCCAAAACCAGGCCAGGATAAGAATCTCTAAAGTTGTCACTCAGATTGACGGCAAATTAGCAGGTACTCTTCGGGGAGTTCACTAGCTTCGTGTTCACCTAGTGTTTAACCCAGCTTTCCAATTAGCAATACTTTTGGAATGACGTCCACCAAGGATGGACCTCAGGGGGTCCTTGAGTGGAAGCACAATCGGTGGAAGTGAATACTCCTGTTGCTGTGGCGTGTTTAGAAAAAGAGCTCCAGCACCTTCAGTCCTTGGATGCATAATCAAGACTTAACATATCTACCTGGGGGGCTTGAAGCATATTGGACTGGGGGCTGGAGGGTTGACATGCAGTTCAAAGGGTTGGTATGCACGACACAAAAAAAGTCTGGATTTCTTCTTTGGGCTGATTGACAGGTGTGATGTGAGCATGGTGTGGAGGACACCTGCTGCACCAAAGCCAAAATGACCCGCACACGTTCTAATGAGGGACGACCAGGACGTCTGGCATTTACCTCCTCCAAGCATTCCTCCTCTCTGGAGGGCCCTAAGCGCCGCCACCCATTAACGGCTGAAATGTGGTTTTCCTGTCAAATTCGGGTTAGTCCCGTTGGCTGGTACCTGGACTGGATGGCTTCCAGCTGCACCACCTAAACACACTTTTCCCTGCCCTTTGTGTTTTACTTGAAGTAGATCCTACTATTCCCAATCTCATCTACAACGGGACCACTTTGTCCTGAATGCCGCAGTGATTGATTGGAAGTTAGTTTTGAGTCGCTCTTCTACCTGAAGGCTGACCCGTTTTTTTTGAGGCTGAGATCCCAGCGAGGTGGCGCCAAGGGATCTCTGGCACGCGCCGCCAAGAATTCCATCTGTTTTTCTACGGGAGCCAAAGTGACGGCCACAGAGAGGATCCTGTCAGATAGACGCATGGTCTTACCATCATCGGTTGTTGGCGACAAAAAGGTCATGCGCGCTCATCGCAAACTACGCTTCCAAGGGTGGAATTGTGCCATAGCACATTTGTACGCCTCATAAATCAAAAACAAAAAAGTTACTGAAAGATTATTAAGATTATAAAGATCATTCAACATTAATGAAATATGCTTCTGAAAAGTTGTTTTTTGAATGCAAGTGCTGCCTAATAGTACATTGTCGCATGTTAGTCATTGATTGGAGTCCAGGTGCCCGACAGCATCGGCCAGAGGGTCAAAAGTCAAAAGGTCCATTGCAGGGTCTTAAAGACGAATGGTGTAGGCTACAAAATGAACATAAATCAAATCAAATCAAATCAACTTTATTTATAGAGCACATTTAAAATTTACCACAGGGGTAGCCAAAGTGCTGTACAATGAACAGGTTAAAAGATAAAACGAGTACCGAGCAAACACAACACAACACAAACAGAACACGATAAAAAAAAAAAATAATTAAAATAGAATTAATAAAAACATAAAAACATAAAAACAGGATCACAGCAGGTGTATTATGGGGCGCCATTGCAGGATGGATATCACTCAGTGTTAAAAGCCATGGAATAAAAGTATGTTTTTAAGAGAGATTTAAAAACAGGAAGAGAGGAGGCTTGTCTAACACTCAGGGGTAGGTCGTTCCAGAGCTTGGGAGCAGCAACGGCGAAAGCTCTGTCACCTCTAAGCTTCAGCCTTGTGTCAGGGACCGTCAACAGCAGCTGATCGGCTGATCTTAAGGATCGGGTGGGGCAGTAAGGCTGAAGGAGGTCGGAGAGATAGGTTGGCGCGAGGTTGTTTAGACATTTAAAAACAAATAAAAGGAGTTTAAAATGTATTCGGTAACGCACAGGGAGCCAGTGAAGGGACGCTAAAATAGGGGTGATGTGCTCACGTCTGCGGGTCTGTGTTAGCAGACGAGCAGCAGAATTCTGCACGAGCTGCAGGCGGGCGAGGGAGGCCTGGCTAATGCCAACATACAGGGCATTGCAGTAGTCAAGACGAGTCGAAATAAAAGCGTGGATTAATTTCTCAAGATCATGTCTTGATAGAAGCGGTTTCACTTTCGCTATTTGGCGTAATTGATAAAAGCTTTTTTGAACGACATAAAAAACAACAAGTACCGTATTTTTCGGAGTATAAGTCGCACCGGAGTATAAGTCGCACCTGCCGAAAATGCATAATAAAGAAGGAAAAAAACATATATAAGTTGCACTGGAGCCCGGCCAAACTATGAAAAAAACTGCGACTTATAGTCCGAAAAAGACGGTAGCTTAAACAATGCGCTGAATAACACTCCTGCCTTATATCCTGGTTACACCAACAACTTGTTGCTTGGAAGAACTTGTAAGTAGGGATGTCCGATAATGGCTTTTTGCCGATATCCGATATTCCGATATTGTCCAACTCTTTAATTACCGATACCGATATCAACCGATATATACAGTCGTGGAATTAACACATTATTATGCCTAATTTGGACAACCAGGTATGGTGAAGATAAGGTACTTTTAAAAGAAATTAATATAATAAAATAAGATAAATAAATTAAAAACATTTTCTTGAATAAAAAAGAAAGTAAAACAATATAAAAACAGTTACATAGAAACTAGTAATGAATGAAAATGAGTAAAATGAACTGTTAAAGGTTAGTACTATTAGTGGACCAGCAGCACGCACAATCATGTGTGCTTACGGACTGTATCCCTTGCAGACTGTATTGATATATATTGATATATAATGTAGGAACCAGAATATAAATAACAGAAAGAAACAACCCTTTTGTGTGAATGAGTGTAAATGGGGGAGGAAGGTTTTTTGGGTAGGTGCACTAATTGTAAGTGTATCTTGTGTTTTTATGTTGATTTAATAAAATTTTAAAAAAAAACCGATACCGATAATAAAAAAAACGATATTACATTTTAACGCATTTATCGGTGCGATATTATCGGACCTCTCTACTTATAAGGCTTGGTAATTTGTGCCAATAAAATAAACAACTAAATAAAACCGTTTCCATTGCATCTAAGAGTATACATGTATACATACAAGTGGGGTCCCAATACAACTTTTTCACCTCTGAGCCATGTGTATTGGACAATATCAATATTGATCTGACACGATATCAGCAGGAATCAAACATACTTTATTTTGTAGTGTGCATCATTATAGAACATGTTTGATCAAGTGAAATTAGAACCATCAATGGTAGATATGAAAAACACTTACCTATTTATTATTAACCGTCTGGAATGGAATTAAAGAGGAACTGCACTTTTTAGAGAGAAAACTTCTAAAATTGGTCTCCTCAGTTCCCAAATGTTTACTGAGTGTTGTTAAAAGGAAAGGCCATGTAACACAGTGGTAAAAATGCTCCTGTGCCAACTTTTTTGTAATGTGTTGCTCCTGTTAAATTCTAAGTTAATGATTATTTGCAACAACAACAAAAAATAGTTTCTCAGTTCGAACATTAAACATCTTGTCTTTGCAGTCTATTCAATTGAATATAAGTTGAAAAGGATTTGCAAATCATTGTATTCTGTTTTTATATAGGAATTATCCGGATCACCATCTGGATTCCTTTTCTTTTTAAGTAATCTATACTATTAGGAAATTGGGCCTGTGTAGAGGGTGTTTTGAACGGTTGTGTTAGGGAGTTTTTTCGCTGCCAATTACGATACTTTTCCTGGATTTGTGGACTAGTTTCACATCCAATTCGTATTCCCAGTTTACGTAAGTGTTGGTTTTATTTTGAAAGTCATTACCGGAAGCGGCGCGCCTCCACTCTCCCGCACTCTAGCGAGCTTGACGCGCGCGGTAGTGGCGCCTCGGTGCTGAATAAGAGCAGGGACTGCCGTGAAGTGGGCGGGTTGAACCGAGGACGCGGAGTCTTCTGGCGGACATCAGCCACGCAGGACGTCACATCGAAGCATCCCGAGTGTGCACACGCAACCTGCTGCACGCACGCACGCACCCACGCCTCCAGTCCACCATGATGAGGACGCACGTATGGATTTACCAGGCGCTGGTGTGCGCGCTGCTGGGCATGCTGCATGCAGGTAAGACTGATGCTCACCTTTGCTCTCACTCTGTGTGCATGAGTGCTGACTCTTGAATCTGCACTTTCTCTCCCAAGTTCTGAATGAAGTCTTTAAAGTTGTGAAGGATAGAGAGTGAGGGTGCGTTATTCAACAGTTAATAAGTGTTTGGCCCAAAGTTAAATATTTTCGCATTAGCTGCTTTTCCCCATTAAGAGGCCCCTTATTTCCCTTTATTTACCAGTGGATCATGGACCCAAAATAGTTTAATTGAACGCAGTTAAAAGCATGAGTGCCTTGAGCTGGTTTTACTTCTTTTTTTTTAACCTCCACTACTGTAAATAAATCATATTTAATATTAAACAATATTAATATATACCTACACGCCATTAAAACAACACTTTTGCAGACTTTCAGGTGCATGCCAGAGCAGAATTTTAGCCAGTCAGAAACTGGAAGAAAGTCATTTTGTGGAAAGGAGAATATTTACAATTTTAATAAAATGTCAGTTTTTGATCACAAGATTTTGTTTTTAACTGTCATTATATATTATTAGTGTATATTGGTTAAATATTACACCTGGTTTATCATATACGGTTTAGCAGTTTTGAGTGGTTTACTAAAAATGTATAACAGAAAGGGGAAAATCCATAGGTTAAAGGAGCAAATATTATATATTTAAAAAATCTAAACAAATAATCAAATAAAACGTTAGAGTTAATACAACATTATACCAGGTGTACCTTACTTAGTTTAGCAGTTTTCATGGTTTTGCAAAAAAAAAAAATTATGTAAAAAAAAAAAGGGGGGGGGGGAAATATAAGATTCCATAGGTTAAAGGAGAAAATATTATATATATTTTTTTATGTAAATAAATTATTAGGTAAAACAGTTAAAAAATCTAAACAAATAATCAAATAAAACGTTAGAGTTAATACACCATTATACCGGGTGTAGCTTACTTAGTTTAGCAGTTTTCATGGTTAAGCAAAAAAAAAAAAATTATGTTAAAAAAAAAAAAGGGGGGGGGGACATATAAGATTCCATAGGTTAAAGGAGAAAATATATATTTTTTTAAATGTAAATAAATTATTAGGTAAAACATACAAATGATTAAAATATAATACCTGGTGTAGCATACATAGTTTAGCAGTTTTGATGGTTTTGCAAAAAACAAACAAAAAAAAAAACAGATACAAATAAGAAAAAAAAAAAGGAGTAAAATTGGCACATTCTGTTTTATAATAAATAATAATAATAATGTATCCACATTTTTAATAAAGTGCCTTCCTTTTAAAAAACTGTAAACTATAAACAGGATGTATACTCAAAAATAGGGGGAAATTATTTAATTGAATAAATTGGCAATTGTAAAAGAAAAAAAGAAAATACTGTAAAATATTAAAAAATATATATATCAAATCCTTAAACCTGAC
This sequence comes from Nerophis lumbriciformis, assembly GCF_033978685.3. Lineage (NCBI taxonomy): Eukaryota > Metazoa > Chordata > Actinopteri > Syngnathiformes > Syngnathidae > Nerophis > Nerophis lumbriciformis. Next base: position 49,756,429 of record NC_084552.2, read on the forward strand.
CCCAGTGATCTGTCCAAATTCTCCATCGTGGATCATAGGTTATCAGGACATCTGCCCCTGTGGACTCAATCGTGCCAACCGTGACCCCTGAACCCCCAGGGCCTCTCTTTGGGGCGGATGAAAGTAAAATATCCGCTTCCTTGAACAACTTTCTCTCTCTTGGAATTTGCTCTTATTGTTTCAAAAGTGGGCCTAAGTGTCACTTCCCCTCTGGTAACCTTCCTTATACTTGTGGAGATAGCGCTGGCAAGACGTCGGCGAGGCGAGTAGGAAGAGCCTAAGTGAAATGTAATTGGGCGGCCTGGCCAGACATGAGGGCTGCAACAACACTGTGATGAGTGCCAGATGTGCTCCGCTACAGCACAAACATTCATCGCAACAAAAAAAAAAAAAAGCCTCCAAGTGAAGTGCGACCACCTCGGATCGTGTCGCGGCCCCGCTTGTAAAGCGTCGTAACTTAAGTCCACATTGTAACTGTAGTGCACTCAGGGTGGAGCTCTTTGCCTCCCCCAGCAGGTGGAAATGAGTTAAAACGCGGCGGTGTCCTCCCGGTGAACCTCCTCGTCTGCACGTTGTCTTCGCGCTGGTTTGGTGTCGTCCTCGCGCAGCTAAACTAACTCAGCGGAAACAAGACAATGTTTCACTGTGCTTGTCACTTTTACGGCGTTTACTCGTGCCATGTTTTCTCGCAAGACTTTAGAGGAATACATCATGTTAAGCACTGTATTAGCCTCCAATCCACTTCTTGCTAGCTCGCAACAACACAGCAAATCATTTGAAAGTTCCCATGTGGCGGTTTAGGTCAGTGTTTCTTAACCATATGGCCGGGGCCCATTGTTGATCCCTGGAGGGTCTCCAAAAAATATGTTTCTGATCTGTGTATGGGCTGCGGCGGTACTCAGTTGTAATACACTTTTACACCACTTGTGGCAGTAATGACAATCTCAAACAAACAGAAGAAGCCAGGCATTTCTTAAAAGTGCTGTTTGAAACTTGCTCACAGGAACAAGTTTCAAAACCAAAAATATAACAAGAACACCAGCGGCTAATTTGTGTTACAATTAGTGATTTAACAGAACACATTTGTTTGACAACTATCCCTTGTGTGGTGTTCGGGTCTGTGGGACCCGTTTTCATTTTTTATTAAAAGAAAAATGATCCAATGAATTAATTTTTCAAACTGAGACTCACTGACTTTGGCTCATTTTCTGTGAAGAACATATATCAGAATACATATTTAATGACCACACACCATACACCCACCCTACACATTTCTATTACATATAAGATGTCCGGGTCCACTGGACCCGCGGCTAATAGAAGTGTGGAAATTTATGTTCTGTGTACCACACGCACCCAACACACACACACACACACACACACACAAACACACACAGCAGGCCTAGACAGGAGGAGGACAGAGTGTAGGTACACAGAACATCAGAGGGTCAAATGTGCGAGAAAATGAGAGCAGACAGTGTTGACAAACAATGTTGCAACCTTGTGTGGGAACCGCAGGTGCAGAAACACAAAAGAAGAATCCCTGTGGGATGCAGAAACATTTTCCGTGCAACGTTCATATTGTAGTCAGCGTTTGTGGGTCTGATGGACCCGTTGCATTTTGTGGCTTTTAATGCCTCACAATCAAACACTTTTATGTTAAAATACTGAACAGATGTTTATTGGGATAAGGTAAACATCTGTTCATTATTTTAACATAAAAGTGTTTGATTGTGAGGCATTAAAAGCCACAAAATGCAAGGGGTCCATCAGACCCACAAACGCTGGTTGAGTAACAACAATATGAACATTACACAAGGGTTATCTTTATTTTTCACAATTACCCAGTTTATGTAATAACACATTTTTACCAGCCCCCAAAAAAACATTGGTGTTAACGGCGGTCACTCATCCGGTCTCGTCAATACGTACGCGCAGGGACTGCGTGCACACATACAAAAGCAGTCCAAAAGAAACAATAACCAATTTGCAGTCATGTTATTGTTATGATATAATATACATTCAATGGCAGCTAACGCTAGCTATCCAAATGGCTATTATTAGCTAACAACACCTAAAGCTAATGCGCGTGCATTTGTTACGTACGTACGTAATTATGTCGTTACGTACGTACGTAATTATGTCGTTAACGTACGGGAAGCCGAAAGAGGGCGGGATAAACTGTGTAAAATACATTGGAAAGTTGGCACCGTTTAGGCATCTGTGTAAATGTTGCAAACAAACCCTTTATAATATGACTAAAGTGGTGAAGCTGTATTACAATTTTCCTTAAATTTTATTCACAGTGTATTTAAGAAACATATATGTTATTCTAATTCATTATTTCTGTCAGGTTCAAACACTTATGACATCTATTAAACAAGACAAGAAGCAAAGAATCAAACAGAGACAGAATTCAATTTGGCTCGGTGAGGAGAAACGTGTACATCTGTACCCTTGTACAGTGTCATTACGCTCTGCCGAAAGATTGCACGCCTCCTCTTTTATTTGGACTTTCCCTGATTACATGGCAACAGCTGTTTCTAAAGGGACGGGGGTCGTAAACAGTCATCGCCTTTGATTACAAAACAGTTCAAAAGAAAAGGTCGGTTCAAAGAAAAGATCGTAAAAGAGTTCAATGAAGAGGTGCCTGGAACTTGGGCAGATCCTGCTTTCTCTCCGCTTTGTAGTTCTCGGGTCAAAACAAAATCTTTCTGTGGATTACAATACATGAAAGAAACAGAACACCTTCATGTTGCTTCCCAAGCTACACAGTTGAGTTTTACAAGCCTTCTTCTTGGTATGTTCAAAGACGGCTTTTGTCGTTTCGCCGGTAACTCAAGGCAACACAAAGTTTTGTTATAACTTAGATACAATTATTCTGACAATTTCAGTTAAAAACATTTTTTTAGCACTGTGTAATTGTACGTAATTGTATTTTTCATCAGTTTTTATGAGTCCCTTCTTTTCCAGTATATTTAATTAGTATTTATTTGTGTAATCAGCCTGACGCATGCTTTCATATCATTTGACAAGGTTCATCCTGTTAGACTATAAGTAGGTTAGTTATAACTATTGAATACCATTAAATTCAAGAGTAAGATTACTAATTTAGTGTTAATATTTAAGTGGTGCCCCCAGCCCCTCTGTATAGGACAAGTTGGGCCCTGAGGCCAAAAATGTTAAGAATCCCTGGTTTTGGCGCAACATCATTTAGAATGCAGTCTGCTGAAAACGATGGGAAGTGCCACTCTACCTAGCAACTGGCGCTGTGTTCAAAGTTGGAATTGCCACAAAACACATTTTGAAATATTCAACACTCTACTGCCATCTCGTGGTTAAAGTTGATAGTGCACCCCCCAATTCGTCACGGTTCATGTGTCAGGTAAACCGCGACCAAGGGGCCCATATTGATTCCCTTCCGACTGTAAGATATCATAACAATAGCAGGCTAGCAGTTTTATTCAATAGTGAGTCGGCCAAAAGCTGTGTTCTTTTCTGACGTTTTACGATACATTCTTTTAAAATCCGTAAAAAAAAAACTGATGAATTCCATGTTAACATTGGGGGGGGGGAATGGCATCTTTTGACATATTTTGTTTATTTCCACAAAACGACATTAATATTGCTAAATATTTTAAGAGTCACATTAAGATGTCAAGAAAATACGAGGATAGCAGTTTAGTTTAAAGGGGAACTGCAATTTTTGGGGGAATTTTGCCTATCACTCACAATCTTTAAGTAAGACAAGAACACATATGTTTTTTTCTTTTTTGTATGCATTCTAACTCTTAAATAAAGATTAGAAAAAGTCAGTTAGCAATGGAGTCAAAGGGGTTCACTCCATTCCGCCTATTAAGCTTCCATCAGGGTATTATATAAGTATGTAGGTAATGCAGTAACAAGCACATTCATAATAACATGTAATATTTGTGTTTTCTGCTCATTTTAAGCATACGGCGTCATATTAATTTCACAAACGCATCACAACGTTCGCTTCTCCCTTCAACAACAACAACATCACTGCTAATCATGACTAGATTATTACATTACTTTGGGACAAATGATGATGATCGAGAACTTTATATTTTTGAGCGTGGATACACGGAGGATGAGCTACAAGTTTTAGAAGCTGCGTAATAACCATATCATGTAGCAGTATTGCTAAGTCCTCAACAAAAAATACAAACTACGAACATAATAAAACAATCACTTACTGTACAATGTCTGCTCTCACTGAGATGCCGACTGATGGGATGTTCATATCTTCTCGTTTAGATGAAGAATTAATCATAATCCTCATAAAGGGTTTAAACAAACGAGTGTTTTTTTTTGTGTGTGTCTTTCTCTCCATCTCCGTGTTTAAATTCAATGTTGAAGTTGACCAACTTCACGGTTTATGGCCACACCCTTCTACTCTCCAGGTGAGAGACATCATTTATAATCTAGAATAAACTTTTACCAGTATGTCAATATAGCAGCATAAGCTAGTTAGTGCTTTGTGATCAGGGTGTGGCTAAAAATAGTTTGTCTGCGTCAGTGATTATAATAACAATATCACTTATACTTGGTTAATATCCAGGTGACAAGATGTAAATGGAGTATTGTTGGCATTTTTGGATGTTTTTTTGGGGGCTTTACAGGCAGAATAGTGTAGTCCTTTTAGCTGCATTGTATTTTAGAACTTATAATGCATTAAAAAAAGAAAAACATATGTGTTCTTGTCTCACATAAGGATTGTGAATGACAGGCAACATTTTCCCCAAAAAAGCAGTTTCCCTTTCAACAGTGAGTAATTCAAAAATTCCAATCTAGTTATAATACAGTCCATTCGTACAAAGTCTGTAAAAACTGCCAAATTCCATGTTAACAGTGCAAAGACAGTTGTATCTTTTGACAAGACTTTGAATCTATGTCAATATTGTTAAAATGTAATGTAATCTTAAGATTTTAAAACCATGAGAGGCTAACAGTTTTTTTCAACACTTAGCCATCCGAAAACTGTATATTTTTTCCAATGTTTTATAATACTTTCATACAAAAACCATGCTAACTGTGAAAATAAAATACCATTCTATTTCGTATTGTCTCAAAACTATGTCAATGTTAAGATGTTGACAAAATACTAGGCTAGCATTTTTGTGTGATCACTTGATACAAATTGTAATACATTCGTAGGAAGTTTGTGAAAAGCGCTAAATTCCATGCTAACAGAAAAACGTTGCTTCTTTTGACGTGACTTTGACGCCATGTTGATATTGCTAAAATGTAGTAGTAAGTAAGATATAACAATAGGAGGCCTGCAATTTTGTTCAATAGTGAATAAGCTGAAAATTGTGTTCTTTTTAATTGTTTTACGATGTATTCATATTAATCCATTAAAAGAAATCTGATGAATTTCATGTAACAGTGGGAAAAAAACTAGCATCTTTTGACATCTTTTGTTACTTATTTCCTTAAAACAACGTTAATATTGCTCAACATTTTAAATGATACGTTAAGATGTCGAAAACATAAACAGTTTAGTTTAACAATGAGTAATTATAAAATTCCACACTATAATACATTCGTACGAAGTCTGTAAAAACTGCCAAATTTCATGCAAACAGTGCAAAGAAAGTTGTATCTTTTGAAAATACTTTGCAACTATGTCAATATTGTTAAAGCAGTGTTACCTGAAGATATCAAAACCATAAGAGGCTAGCAGTTTTGTTCAATAGTGAGCAATCCGAAAACTTATTTTCTGACGTTTTACGATACTTTCAAGCCGTTAAAGAAAAAAAAATCTAATTCCAGGTTAACTGTGGAAATAAACTAGAATCTTTTGACATCTTCTATATTTCTTATTTTCTCAAAACTCTGTTAATACTGCTAAAAATGTGATGTATTAAGATGGCGGCAACACTCAGTAATTTAGAATATTCTAAAGTGATTATAATACATTTGTAGAAAGTCTGTTAAAACTGCCATGCTAACAGTAGAAAAAGTTGCTTCTTTTGACATGACTTCAACTATGTTAATATTGCTAAAACATGTGATGACTATTAAGATATCAAAACAATGTAAGGCCAGCAATTTTGTTCAACACTGGATAAGCCGGAAACTGAGTTGTTTTCCAACGTTTTATGATACATTAATTCAAAAATTGCTATAAAAAGAAAAAGGCAAATTTCATGCTAACAAAACAATGGAAAGAAACTAGCATCTTTTGAAATAATTTTTCTTATTTCTTCAAAACTATGTAATATTGCTAAAAATGTTAAATGTTCAGTGAAAATGTCGAGAAAATACAAGGTTAGCTGTTTAGTTTAGCAAAATTTGGGATGTTTTTTTTTGGTAAACTGGCAAATTTAATCCCAACAATACTTTTAGAAATCTCTTGACATATTTATGTAATTTACAAAATATATTGAATGTTGCGATAAAAAATTAAGTGTTACGCTTATTTATCTGAGGCTAATGTGTGTTATATACAGTACACTTATACTGCATGCGAGATCAAAGTACACGTTTCAGTCTTTTGCTCAAATTTAGCAATAATTTGTCGTCTTTTTTTAGACAACGTATTAAACTTTTTATTAAGGTGCAGAACATCAAAACGGTTGCAAAAACTGCTGCTTTACGTATCCGAAAATTATACTATATTGATTTTTCTATAATATACAACAGATAATTCCATCCATCCAAGAGATAATTACTAAAGTGGGGAGTGACGAGAAAGAGTTGCAAATTCCTGGAAAATCCTGCAAAAAAAGGTTACATAAATTAGTCCATTCAAATAAGCCCAACTCGCTAATGTTTACATTTAGTTTAAGCACATATATTTGTTGTCCTAAACATGTTAATGATTTGGTTAAATTTAGTATACATTTTTCAGAGAACAAGTTCAAAATTGGTGTTCTTTGCTTGCTAACTATGATAAATCTGTCGGATTTTGTACAAAACGTACATTCTCATGAAGTGTAAAAGTGTCAACAAAGTTGCATTGTCTGTTTTGGTATCCTCTCAAAAATGTGTAAACTTTACACACAATTTAAAATGTAACCTAAAAAAAAAAGGGAAATCACAAGGCTAGCTAGCTCATGTTTTTTGCATTTAGCTTCACGTACGATTCCCTAAACCAGGGGTCACCAACCTTTTTGAAACCAAGAGCTACTTCTTGGGTACTGATTAATGCGAAGGGCTACCAGTTTGATACACACTTAAATAAATTGCCAGAAATAGCCAATTTGCTCAATTTACCTTTAACTCTTTGTTATTATTAATAAATAATGATATTTATCTTTGTGGAAACACTGATCATCTTAATGATTTCTCACAATAAATATATATAGAAACAGATAAATATCAATATGCAACACTTTATTTTTATATTTTCTCTAAGTGCACATTTTTCAAATTGAACATTTTCAAATGATCACTTTTAAGACAGTCTTGTGAAACCACAATATCCCATTTTAACTAGCTAGCCACTAACATTTTTTAACAAATCATGAATTACTTTGCACCATGTTTGTACAAATAATAACTCATGTAAAATACAAAAGTCAACTCTCAAATTTTTAAATAAATCATGTCACACTTTGAACTGGACACCAAATCTGTTATCTGTTTCTTTGTCAGTTAGTGAAGACCAAGTCTTTAAAATATTTTCTTGGATTTTCAAATTCTATTTGAGTTTTGTCTCTCTTAGAATTAAAATGTCGAGCAAAGCGAGACCAGCTTGCTAGTAAATAAATACAATTTAAAAAATAGAGGCAGCTCCCTGGTAAGTGCTGCTATTTGAGCTATTTTTAGAACAGGCCAGCGGGCTACTCATCTGGTCCTTACGGGCTACCTGGTGCCCGTGGGCACCGCGTTGGTGACCCATGCCCTAAATACAGTATAAATGCTAAATCTTAGGTAAGATGTTCATTTAAACCTTAAAGGGGAACATTATCACAATTTCAGAATGGTTAAAACCATTAAAAATCAGTTCCCAGTGGCTTATTATATTTTTCAAAGTTTTTTTCAAAATTTTACCCATCACGCAATATCCCTAAAAATAGCTTTAAAGTGCCTGATTTTAACCATCGTTATAAACACACGTCCATTTTCCTGTGACGTCACATAGTGAAGCCAACACAAACAAACATGGCGGAAAGAACAGCAAGCTATAGCGACATTAGCTCGGATTCAGACTCGGATTTCAGCGGCTTAAGCGATTCAACAGATTACGAATGTATTGAAACGGATGGTTGTAGTGTGGAGGCAGGTAGCGAAAACGAAATTGAAGAAGAAACTGAAGATATTGAGCCATATCGGTTTGAACCGTATGCAAGCGAAACCGACGAAAACGACACGACAGCCAGCGACACGGGAGAAAGCGAGGACGAATTTGGCGATCGCCTTCTAACCAACGATTGGTATGTGTTTGTTTGGCATTAAAGGAAACTAACAACTATGAACTAGGTTTACAGCATATGAAATACATTTGGCAACAACATGCACTTTGAGAGTGCAGACAGCCCAATTTTCATCAATTAATATATTCTGTAGACATACCCTCATGTCAGCAGGCCAGGGAAGCTAGGGTCGATAGTCTTCTCTTGATCATCTTCGGTGGCATAAGGGACGGTAGAAGCGGTGTGAGCCAAGACATCCAGGGGGTTTAGCTCACTCGTCTGCGGGAACAAACTTCCGCCATTGCTTGCCGTGCTACCGAGGTCCTTTGTCCCTGAATTGCTCACACACTCCGGCAGATTCAATGGGGGTCTGGCGGCAGATTTCTTTGACTTTATCGTTGGAAATGCATCTGCTTTGAGTGTCGCAGGATATCCACACATTCTTGCCATCTCTGTCGTAGCATAGCTTTCGTCGGTAAAGTGTGCGGAACAAACGTCCAATTTCTTGCCACTTTCGCATCTTTGGGCCACTGGTGCAACTTGAATCCGTCCCTGTTCGTGTTGTTACACCCTCCGACAACACACCGACGAGGCATGATGTCTCCAAAGTACGGAAAACAGTCGAAAAAACGGAAAATAACAGAGCTGATTTGACTCGGCGTTTGAGAAAATGGCGGATTGCTTCCCGAGAGCGAATATTAGAAAGGCGTTTAATTCGCCAAAATTCACCCATTTAGAGTTCGGAAATCGGTTAAAAAAATATATGGTCTTTTTTCTGCAACATCAAGGTATATATTGACGCTTACATAGGTCTGGTGATAATGTTCCCCTTTAATGGAAATGATTGTATGGGCCGATTTTAAGGACAGTGTTAACATAGATTGTTATTCTAGCTCACAGTTACTCGGCTAGGCGCTAACGTTGCGCTGTCGTGCTCTTGCAGGCGACTTCAGAAAGAGTCGCCAGTCTTTGCAGCGCTACGAGAAGTCCGAAAACCACCTCCTGGTGTGCGCGGACTGTCCTCAGCCGCCTCTGGTGAGGAAGAGCCGCTCGCAGGAACACTGCGCCCGTAAATGCAAGAAGGTGAAGAAGCACTTCAATTGCAGGTGAGCCGCCGGCGCCCGTCCTTGGACTCGTGTCTGCTGGTCACGCTCCGCTGACGTCTTCCTGTCTGCAGGGCCTTCAACTTCCACAAGCACAACAGGAAATGCCACTTGCTTCCCTTCGACCGCTTCGGCCACGGCGTGCAAAAGCAGGCCAACGCCAACTTCACGCTGTACGAGAAGAAAGGTGAAGCACACGTGACTTTCTTGTGTTGTGGAGACGATACAGGTGCATGGGGACATGTTGACACAACAAAAGCACCCAAAGAGGCCACGCCTCTTCTTAATGCGAGCGTAAACATGCATTCTGCTGCAGGGGTGTGTAAACAAGCCTGCAAAATATTTGTTTACAGTCTGAGCATGGTGGAATCTTGCACTTTGAAATGTGCCCGGTGACTTTTAATCAACATCCTCTTTTGGGAATAACACACGAAAAAGCTCCTCATGACCATACATGGGCAACGTGTGATGAGAAAAGTGTGCAAATGAGTGTTTAATTGGCCGAAGAATGAAGAGTATCACAGTTTTCGTTTCCCTCCGTCTCAGATTATATAAGGGAGTGTATCATGGGACCCAAGGACAGCTACAGAGGGAGGAGGTCTTGGACCAAGTCAAACATCACTTGTCAAGCTTGGTCTGATAATAACATCAATGAGCACACGTAAGTACAGTACTCCCTTTCCTCGTACGCACAAAAGTCATGGGAACAACTGGAGATGCGTGTACACTTTGGCTTCGAAGGCTGTTTTACCAGTCAGAAGACGGAAGAAAGTCCCTTGCGGAAAAGGCACATTGCAGATTTTCACCAGAAAAATCACACAACATACCGTATTTTTCGGACTATAAGTCGCAGTCATAGTTTGGCCGGGCTCCAGTGCGACTCATATATGTTTTTTTTCCTTCTTTATTATGCATTTTTGGCAGGTGCGACTTATACTCCGAAAAATACGGTATACATTCTAGCGTCCAGTGTTTACTGAGGCTTTTAGAATGAAACACCCGCCGCCTGCGAATAGACTGACCAATAAAAAGGCTAAAAAAAACTATAGTATGCCTCTCACAATTTCAGTTTTACACCTTAAAAAGTGTAAAAATACCCAATGGAATTTTTACTTACTCATCATCATCATCATCGGCGGTCACTTGAACGAGTATGACGATCCTCCTGGTAGGGGTGTATCCCTTTATGGAGGATGCCTGTGCCTGATTTAGTTTAACGTGGGGAGACTGGTGCACAGACAGTCACCACACGATCCTTGACAGAATCGGGTCAGGGTCCAGTGGCATGGAGTCCAAGACGACCGGAGACCCTTTTCTGCTGCAGCCTTCTTCCGCCATCGCAGCCATTGTGGTAGTTCTTAAATCTACCGTCTTCCGCCTGCTCCGTCGTTAAGGTCTTCGCAGTATCCCTGGCTAGGGGGCAGTCTGTTACTAAGCCTTTGCCAAGGGCCACCTGGGGTAACAGTAGTAATAATAATAATAATAATAATAATGACTTAGATTTATATAGCGCTTTTCTAGACAGTAGTAAAGGGGTTAACCTCCTAGTGCCCAGAGGCCCCATAGAGGAGCCTCCACTGCCGGATGCACTTTAACGTCATGCCCAGGACACATTTTACTTACTTATTACTTACTCCTTTATTACTTATTACTTACTACAACCAATGTTTCAGTCAACTTTATGCGTTTATCAATTTACTTATTCTTTATTACCTAAATGAGTGGTTCATAATACAGTCATCACACAAGATAATTATCAGAGTAAATAATTAAATGCATATACTCTGATGATTATCTTGTGTGATGACTGTATTATGATGATAGTATATATCTGTATCATGAATCAATTTGGATTTTAAGTGGACCCCGACAAGTTGAAAAACTTATTCGGGTGTTACCATTTAGTGGTCAATTGTACGGAATATGTACTTCACTGTGGAACCTACTAATAAAAGTTTCAATCAATCAATCAAACTCATACTTTTTTCACCAAGTATCACTTCAGAAAACACTTTGCTCTCCTATACCACCGTAATGACCAATATTAAAATACAGTAGCGTAGTAGGCCCAAGTATTCATTAAAAACAGGGCGGAGGTTTTATTTATTTTTGGCCATTGTAACATTACACACAGTTTGAACAGTAACACTGTGTTTGAATATAGAAAAATGAAACACTGTACTTTAATCAAGTGATTATTTGGCGTACTACGAGATGGAGCCTACGTACCACTAGTGATACGCGTACAACAGTTTGAGAATCACTGACTTAAAACCATTACCAGCATACGGGTGAAACTTTAAATTCAACTTTTTTTAAATATATATTTTTTTACATTCCAGACACAATTTTTTTTAAACTAATTTAAAATGTCTTTCAATCCAAATGAACATTGATCATACACATTGTAGTGTAGTTTATAAATGGCAGTGGCTACTCACTGTACCTTGCAGCTTTACAATAAAAAAAACTAATACATAATTACAGTATATTGTTAGAGATTCATGTTAGAATTTAAGATAGTAAGCGATTAGCAATTTTGCTGCCAGCTAGCGATTAGAGCGCTAGTTGCCTGCAAGGAGGGATGTAACGATAGGAACATTTCTTATCACAGTTATTGTCACCAAAATTAACATGGTTATTGTTATCATCACGGTATTGTTGAATGTGCTCAAAAAAGTACTCATACACACTTATAACAGTTTCATTCCAAAAAAAAAAAAATACAGTAAATAGCCACACTGAAAACATATGTTACATAATAATATTGTTCTTGCTACTTAGGAGCCATATTATTTTTATTTAAGTCTTTCAGTATGTTTAGACTTAGACTTAGACAAACTTTATTGATCCACAAGGGAAATTGTTTTAAAGTTACAAAGAATGGAAAGGATAATGCAGGTATAAAGTAGGCTAAAAATGTACCATAGTAGCAATATAAAATATAACATATGTATTATTTTCATATTATATATACAATATATAATATATACTGATATATTATATTACTATATTATATTATATTGTTATACTTGTATTACTTATACTTGTACTTATATTATAACTTTATACTTATTATATTAGTTTATTGTCTTTTGTTTTAATTTGTGAAAGTTTTAGTGTTTCTTTTAATGATAATAATAATAATAGTAATAATGGATTAGATTTTATATCGCACTTTTCTATTATTAGATACTCAAAGCACTCACAGAGAAGTGGGAACCCATCATTCATTCACACCTGGTGGTGGTAAGCTACATTTGTAGCCACAGCTGCCCTCGGGTAGACTGACGGAAGCGAGGCTGCCAGTTTGCGCCTACGGCCCCTCCGACCACCACCTAACAGTCATTCATCATTCATTCACCAGTGTGAGCAGCACCGGGGGCAAGGGTGAAGTGTCCTGCCCAAAGACACAACGGCAGCGATTTTGGATGTCAAGAGGATGATAGAGGAAAAAAAAACGTGTGCTGGGTGCGTCACTTCCGGTTTATGTGACGTCATGCAAATTCACTTCCTGTTGCCATATTTATTCCAGTATCAATTGATCTCGCTGTCTAGGAGAACACAGTCTGTGTTCGATGTGCACAATTGCATATATTAGTACCTCAGACGTTAATGTTTGGATTTGGGAATGTTGTTTTTTAACGGAGGAAGACGTTAATGTCTCTTGTTTTCATGTTAGCATTTATATACGCTAGCTGACTTCTTCAGGAAATGAGCTGTGTGATCGGTTCGTGAGTTATCAATCACGGTTTTATGATCATTTTATTTTAAAACGATAATATTAACAGTGGGAATTTTTACAGCAGCTTATCATTATACCGTTTATCGTTACAGCCCTGCCTGCTAGTTATTAGCGCACTCGTTGCCAGCTAGCGATTACTGCACCAGTTGTGTTAGAAGCTATTTGAACATCTTAGTATTGCACAATAACAAGGTACCTTGAGGAGCAGTTTAATTTATATACAGTAAGTAGAGGGTCCCCTCCATCGCGAAGATGCAGAGGAGTGAATGCTAGTTTTTAAATGAATGATTGAAACTTTTATTAGTAGATTGCACGGTACAGTACATATTCCGTACAATTGACCACTAAATGGTAACACCCGAATACGTTTTTCAACTTGTTTAAGTCGGGGTCCACGTTAATCAATTCATGGTAAAATGGTAAATGGTTGTCGTTAAGGCACATTTTTCTCCACGTTTTAAGTGTCTTTCGTTCACACGCCAACCTTAAACATAGGAAGTTATTCCTTAAAAGTATGCTCATCATATGCTAAAAAAAATAGCTATACAGAAATTAAATGACAAGGCCAGCAGTTTTCTCATACACAGATGCTAACGCCTGATGTCGTCGCTCCAATTCGGCGGGATTTAGAGCTCCATTTGACTTTACGTTAACTATTACGTTCATGCTCGATCAGACAAACCGCAAGCGGGGGTGATTTTTCGCCATGTTGCTTTGCAGGAATGTGCTTCCTACCTGTTGTTTATGTTTGGGGAGCCGACCGTGTCGTCGGAAAAGAAATGTGTGTTGACACCCAGCAGGGAAGGACATGAAGAATTCGTCCTAATTTCCCATGGTCACCAGGTGACTCCAAACTGCTCTAAAAACGACAATTTGTGCGTATCTCTAAAATTATTATTTTAGCTATATTCAACTGAAGAACAAATAATAACTATTAATATACCATTATGGATTGTTTGTATTCAAAACTTACACTTTAATTTAGCTAGCATTAGTATATTTTAGTAACCATGCCTTATGGAATTTGGTTGCACATTTTGCAACCTAAACACTTCAACTATTAAAGTAATATTCTTATGTGTATTACTTCATTTTTTTTCGATATCATTCTAAAAGGATGTCCTTTTAGTCTGACTTTGTACAAAATTCTCTTGAAGTTCCAGAAGTGTTATTTGTAACATTTCTAAAGAACAATACAAGGTTAGCTAGCTAGTGCCGAATCTGTGTTCAGGTCTGTGGGACCCGTTTTCATTTTTTTATTAAAAGAAAAATTATACAATTAATTAATTTTTCAAACTGAGACTCACTGACTTTGGCTCATTTTCTGTGAAGAACATATATCAGAATACATATTTAATGACCACACACCATACACCCCCCCTACACATTTCTATTACATATAAGATGTCCGGGTCCACTGGGCTAACACACACACACACACACACACACACACACACACACACACACACACACACACACACACACACACACACACACACACACACACACACAGAGCAGACCTAGACAGGAGGAGGACAGAGTGTAGGTACACAGAACATCAGAGGGTCAAATGTGCGAGAAAATGAGAGCAGACAGTGTTGACAAACAATGTTGCAACCTTGTGTGGGAACCGCAGGTGCAGAAACACAAAAGAAGAATCCCTGTGGGATGCAGAAACTGGCAGAGAAATTTTCCGTGCAACGTTCATATTGTTTTTACTCAGCCAGCGTTTGTGGGTCTGATGGACCCCTTGCATTTTGTGGCTTTTAATGCCTCACAATCAAACACTTTTATGTTAAAATACCCACACAAGGTTGCAACATTGTTTGTCAACACTGTCTGCTCTCATTTTCTCGCACATTTGACCCTCTGATGTTCTGTTTACCTACACTCTATACTGAACAGATGTTTATTGGGATAAAGTAAACATATGTTCAGTATTTTAACATAAAAGTGTTTGATTGTGAGGCATTAAAAGCCACAAAATGCAAGGGGTCCATCAGACCCATAAACGCTAGCTGAGTATCAACAATATGAACATTACACAAGGGTTACATTTAGCTAGCATTAGCATCATTAAGCAAACATTACAGTAAATGCACATAAAACAGCATTAATACTTGACTTTAAAGTATTAAAATAAATGGATTTTGTGGTCTTTTTTTGTACACTTAAATTGAAAAAAGGTTGTCTGCAGCAGAACCACCCTGTGGGATAGCTAGCCGTTTACTAGCCTTTTATATTTTGAATGTCATTCTCGTCTGTCATTTTTTTACAGCTCGAAAGCTCCAAATTTATAAAGTCAACTCTACAGCGAGTTGTAAATATTTTCCCATAGTCGCTTTCACAGACATGCATCCCTCCGCTCTGCTAATGCGCTTAAAGTGAGTCAAGTATTCAAGTACGTGGACCAAAAGTATGGACTTTGGCACCAAGATGAATCAACTTACTAACTGGCTAACATCTGTTAGCGCAGCATCATTATGGCTAACGTGCTCTTAAAGCGGGGGGCCTTTTTTATGGACTCCCGCCACATGCAACCTGTTTTGTGTGCAGGACCATGTACTACCTTGTAACGCAATTTATTATATACTCTAGTAGTTTAACACAAACCAGATGTTTTCGGTGGTATTTTAGTCACTTTTCAAAACTTGTTCTGGGTTGAATCATGTCGTGCATTAGTAGAGAAGCCTTATTTAAGCTCCGGGGCATGAAAAGGAAAGTGGGGTGCTGGAAGAAGAGTCGTTTTTTAAAGGGTAGACTGATTGGACAACCTGCTGAAAGGTTGCTATTTGAGGTCATCGCTTGTTTCTTTGGGGATCCAGTCTCAAATGTGTTTCTGCGCTCGTAGGGTGGGAATTTCTTTGTGGTAAACCTGGATTAAGGTTTAAGGATGTCCTGTCAGAGGACCAATTTCCACACCCTGAACATGTAATGACATTCTGCTGGTTCCTGTGCCTGACATTACATACAAGGATTAAAGTTCAAGACCAATGTGGGTCATCCGTGGGTGATCCATCACATTGTGCTGGTAGTAGTTCCTGTTCCTGTCACACATGAGGTAGCAGTGACAAGGTAGCCCTCTTCGAGGCAATCATGCACAAGGTGTTTAGAGGTGTATCAATGACTTAGTTTGCATATTCCTGAGATGCTTGTAGTTTTTGAAATGTAACTTTGCCCATGCAAATGCATTGTGGATTTATTTTCCTTGCTAGCAACTCGAACCGACCCACTCCCTGAGATTTATTTGAGCAACTTACGGTATCAAGTCAGCGCTCTCAACAATGTTTCCTCTTGTAGGTTTTATCCCGATAGGTACCCGACGCAAGACCTGAGGGAGAACTTCTGCCGGAATCCCAACAACGATCCCGGTGGTCCGTGGTGCTACACCACTGATCCCAATGTACGGGCCGAGGAGTGCGGCATAGCACACTGTTCCGAGGGTAAGATTCCTGATTTGTTTTCCTGCCTTCCCCGTTTGCTGTTACTGCGGGGAAGCTTAACAAATGTTGAATTGCATTGACAGATGTTTGCATGACATGCAACGGCGAGGATTACCGAGGAAAAGTAGACCATACCAAGAGCGGGAAGGAGTGCCAGAGATGGGACTCATCGAGGCCACATAAACACAAATTTCAGCCCAAAAAGTATGAAGACTAATAATGGCCCAACCAGAAACTACTAACAGTTTTTAAGCCTGTAGTATTTTCTCCTTATCAGGCACAGGGACAAGGGCTTGACGGACAACTACTGTCGGAACCCGGATAACCGCCTCCGTCCCTGGTGCTTCACTATGGATCCCAAGACTCCCTGGGAGTACTGCAACATCACAGTATGTGGTAAGTCAGTCTGCATAGACGTTAAGAAAATACAAGAAGATCACAGTTCTAATGGCAATGGGCAGATTGAAGTTTAAAGACTTAAGGATTGTTGGCAGCAGAATGGACTGACGCTCCACTGGTGGTTCAGTCCAGTCATTTTCTTGTACTCCGCAGGGACTCTTGGGATGTTTGTTTGGCTCGTTCTGTGGACTTGACACAGACAGAATTGTTTTATTGGATGACAATGTCAAGGAGGCTTTGTCTTTTTGGTTTTATTACGTTAATTAGCAAGGACATTTCGGTATAGAGCCAGAATAGTTTTTTCACAATTTTTTATTCACTTCTTAACTGATCTTTATTGTCTGTAGGGATTTTTTCTGTAAGACTGCTCAAACCTTCTCGAACCTTCTCAAGCTGTCAGGGTTTTTTTTGTCAGTTAATAACTGTGATAAGAGGATAAGGCCACCAGAACCTTGTATAACCACTTACTGTTTTTTGTCAGGTAACTAAGCTATTTTGTTATTTACTACATAGAATACCATAAGGCCAGTAGAACATTGTATAACCACTCACTCTTTGTTTTTTGTCAAGCTTGTTTGCTTTTTAGTTATCTTGCTAGTTGTTTGTTAATTAGCTAAGTTACTAGCTGTAAGACAATAAGGCTAGTGGAACCTTGTATAACTTCTCACTCTGTGTGTTTTGTCTAGTTAGTAGGCTATTTTGATTGTTAGTTAGCTAGCAAGTTTTTCTGTTAGGCAACTAATTTACTACCTAGAATACCGTATGTGTGTGTTTATAGATGTGTGTGTGTATATGTATATATGCATGTGTCTATATGTATGTTTGTGTGTGTGTATGTGTATGTATGTATGTATGTATGGGTGTATATGTGTATGTGTATGTATGTGTATATACAGGCATATGTATGTATGTGTGTGTATATATGTGTATGTGTACACATACATATGTGTGTGTATGTGTATGTATATGTATATATGTATGTATGTATGTATATTTCTGGGGGTATGCTCTGGGCCTGCTTGTCAGGCGGGGGTCGGCGCCTCAGGCTACTGCATCCGGACTGCGTGTCTGGAGCTCCTGGGTCCCACCGTCTATCCCTTCCGGGTGCCCGTCTTGGTTGGGGCCTGCTGGGTCTAGTCCCTGCGTCTATTGTGGTAGCTTGGTGCTGCAAGGTATTCCGAGGTGCTGCTAGTCGGCCAGCTGCTGGAGTAGTGACCTTGTGTGTCAGCATGTCTGTGATCTTCTTTTAATTATTTTTCTATTTATTTTATTTATTTTTTTATTTTATATTATTTTTTATTTTTCCCCTCCCTCAGGGGGGAACTTGACAGGGCGGTTGCTGGTTGTTCCATCTCCATCGTTGGGGTCCCTTCGGGTGGGGTGGGTGGATCCCATGGCCCCGTGCTGGGTGGTCCTGCGGCAGCCGATTTGGGTGGGGTGGCTGGGGGCGGGCCTCGCCGCGCTCCCCGGGGGTGGGGGGTGGGCTAGTGGGGGCCAGGTTGCCGGTGGGGCGGGGGCGGTCTTCCCGTCGGGTTGCGGGGAGTCTCTGGGCATCCCGGGCTGGGCATCCCGCCTTTC
The DNA here is from genome assembly GCF_033978685.3 of Nerophis lumbriciformis. NCBI lineage: Eukaryota > Metazoa > Chordata > Actinopteri > Syngnathiformes > Syngnathidae > Nerophis > Nerophis lumbriciformis. Next base: position 49,775,081 of record NC_084552.2, read on the forward strand.
TGCCCGTGTGGGGTGTGGTCTCTCGCTGGCTTGGGGTCTGGCTGTCCCCTGCTATTTTCGTGCCTAGTCCTCTGCCGGGTGCGTCTGTCTGCGGCCTGCTGCTGGCTCTTACGGGCGGCACGGTGGGCCTGGCTCTGGGGTTCCTGTCGCTGGCCGGCCTGGCTGCGTGGGGGCGGTGGTCCCTGGTTCCATGGGCGCCACACCTACTGTTTGTGGGTTGGGCTCTCTGGGGGCTTGGGCCGTGCTCTGGCTCCCACACACACTAGGAGTCAAATGTATTGTACATGCAAATTCACATATTATCACATACATAGATACATACATACATACATAGGTACCTACGCTCCCACATACATACACAGATACAGTACATATCTACATACTCAAAGTTCGTACATCCACACGCACATTCATTGTACAAACATACACATACTGTACATATACATTCACTGTACAAACATACATATACACATACTGTACATGTACATTCACTGTACAAACACATATACACATTCTGTACATATACAAAAGTACATATGCATACATACACTCATGCCCATAATCACGTTTCATCAAACATATATCAACGTTGTTGCCCTAGGGTAAACTGGGTAACACATGGCACACTGACAAAGCTTAACCTATTGTTACTATAACAATCTACAAGGTTAATATAGGTTGCTTCTCTTTCTTCCCCTCCATTTTTCTACATTCTTTCGTATCTCTAGTTATCATTACATATATGTATTGTTGCATTTGAACAACTGTATTGTTGATAATAACGGTAAATTATTGGTATTGTTCGTTATCAATAACGCTATTTCTATTGGTATCTGTATTGCTCCATTTGTAGTGTAATAATGCTCATTGTCATTTCTGTATTATTTTTTATTTTCGCTAACTGCTTATTTGCTATCACTTTTACCATTATATTTGTACATGTCGTATTTGCTGATGTTGCTCTATTGTTGTTGTTGTTGTTATTGTTGTGTTTGCTGTTGTTGTTTTTGTCTCTCTGTCTAATCCCCCTCTTGTCCCCACAATTTCCCCCTCTGTCTTCCTTTTTTTCTCTTTCTATCCCCTCCTGCTCTGGCCCGGCTGCACCAAATGATAATATAAATACATTTAATAAAGTCAAATACAAATAAGGCAACAAGAGAAGTATCCTACACTTCTCTTTTGTAAAGCAAATTTGTACAGCCAATATGGGCATCTACATCAACTATATGATTTGCCTGAAAAGCTGGACAGGACAAAAAAAAAAAAAAAAAAAAAAAATCAAAGAAGAAAAAAAAAAAAGAATACTTAAGGCCAGTAAAACCTTGTATAACCACTCACTGTTTTTTGTCAAGTTAGTAAGCTATTTTGATGTTTACTACTTAGAATACCGTAAGGCCAGTAGAACCTTGTATAACCACTCACTCTTTGTTTTTTGTCAAGCTTGTAAGCTCGTTTGCCTTTTAGATATCTTGCTAGTTGTTTGTTAGTTAGCTAATTTACTAGCTATCAGACAATAAGCCCAGTAGAACCTTGTATAACTGCTCACTATGTGTTTTTGTCTTATTAGTAAGCTATTTTGATTGTTAGTTATCTAGCAAGTTTTTCTGTTAGTCAACTAATTTACTACGTAGAATACCATAAGGCCAGTAAAACCTTGTCATGCTAGTAATCTTGTTAATTATCTTGCTAGTTTGTTTGTTAGTTAGCTAATTTACTAGTTATAAGACGACAAGGCCAGTAGAACCTTGTATAAGTGCTTATTCTGTGTGTTTTATCTAGTTACTTAGCTATGTTGATTGTTAGTCAACTAACTTACTACTTAGAGTACTATAAGGAATATTGTATAACAACTCACTTAAATTAATAAGCTAGTGTGCTTGTTAAGTTATCTTGCTCATTTGTTTTGTTCGTTAGCTAGTTTACTTCTACTACAGGCCACTAGAACCTTGTATAACTTTGGATTTGTGTGTTTTTTGGGGGGCTAGTTTGCTAGCCAATTTAGGAGTAAGTTAGTTAGATACTTTGCAAGTTAACTACCAACCAGAATTATGCAATGGATCAATGAAAAAAACAGTAAATGTTGGTCATCCAAGAGGTTTTTCACTTTCATTGATTTTTTTTTGTTTTTTTTTTGACATTTTGCTTAATTTTATTTAGTACTGCATGAGTCCTATACCAACAAATTAGAGCTATATTTCTTAGGAAGAAATGACAGCAAAACTAAATGTTTTGGCATGATTATTTCAAAATTCTCAAAATATTACTTACCGTATTTTCCGCACCATAAGCCGCCCTGGGTTATAAGCCGCGCCCTCAATGAACGGCATATTTCAAAACTTTGTCCACCTATAAGCCGCCCCGTGTTATAAGCCGCATCTAACTGCGCTAAAGGAATGTCAAAAAAACAGTCAGATAGGTCAGTCAAACTTTAATAATATATTAAAAACCAGCGTGATGTGGGCGCGCATGGAGTCGTTTATCAACATGGACGGAGCTGCGTGAAAAAAGCCACCCGGCCTCTTCGCGTAAACTTACCTTAACCACTCACTCATCTTTTCTTCATCCATCCATCCCTTCGAGTTAGCTTTTATGATGACGCCGGCTGGAAAGGTCTCTTTTGGCAAGGTCTTCCTTTTGAATATCACCATGGGTGGAAGTTTCTGGCCATTAGCATGGCAAGCTAGAACCACAGTGAAGGATGACTTCTCATTCCCTGTGGTGCGAATATTCACCGTACGTGCTCCCGTTGTATCCACAGTGCGGTTCACAGGAATATCAAAAGTCAGTGGAACCTCGTCCATGTTGATAATGTTCTCTGGCCGGATCTTTTTTTCAGCTATCTTGTTTTTACAATATGCACGGAAAGTAGCCAGCTTTTCTTGAAAGTCTTTAGGCAGTTGCTGTGAAATAGTAGTCCGTGTGCGGATGGAGAGATTGCGTCTTTTCATGAACCGGAAACCTGTCGCTTAGTAGGAGCCATTTTGTGGTCTTTACAGATGTAAACACACAAAGGAAATGAAACGTACGGTAATATCCGCGCGCTTTTTCTTCTTCTACGCGGGCGGGTGGTTGCTTACAGTAGAAGAAGAAGCGGTTCCTGTTCTATGGGGGCGGGTGCTTACCTTGGCGGTTGCTTGCGTAGAAGAAGAAGCACTTCCTCTTCTACGGGGAAAAAAGATGGCGGCTGTTTACCGTAGTTGCGAGACCGAAACTTTATGAAAATGAATCTTAATATTAATCCATATATAAAGCGCACCGGGTTATAAGCCGCACTGTCAGCTTTTGAGTAAATTTGTGGTTTTTAGGTGCGGCTAATAGTGCGGAAAATACGGTATATTAGGGGAGTGTGAATGCAAATGCTGTTTAGTGATAACTGGAATCACATTTCGTCTAAAAGTGAGCCAAAGTCGAGTTGTGGGAACATTTTCCAACATAAAGGAGAGCACAACTGGAACAAATCCTGGGAGTGTGTACATATTTGAGCGTGCATCCTTCATTGTTTCTGTCTACATGCGTTGACTTCACAGTGAAAGTTATGATTTACAAGCTGGGTGGAGGTTTGTCCAGATGTGTGTGTGTGTGTCCTCAATGGATGCCCTCATAGTGATGATAAAACCTGGCATGCCTTACAGGAAAACCTCCATCATCTGCCATCTCATCTGTCAAAGGCTAAGAAAACATTGTGATCAACTTTAAAGTGGTGCAGTGTGAAAGAATGTCAGTGTTATGAGTAAACAGCAAGGAAGGCTGAAGGAGGGGCTGTGCTACTGTTTTTGATCATCTGTCTGGAGGTTAAACATGACACATTCTTCTCGGGATTAATACCTCCCTCCTTGGCATCTCCTCTCGAAACTTCCACAAGCTCACTTTTTCACCTCTCTCTCTCTCTCTCTTCCTGCAAGAGTCCGACTCCTTCAGCAGCGAGGAGCCAGATGTGAACGTGACGGCGTCCTGCGTCCACGGGAAGGGCAAAGACTACCGCGGAACGATGAATGTCACTCCCGAGGGGCTGACGTGTCAGCGCTGGGACTCGCAATTCCCCCATCAGCACTCGTTCATTCCCCACCACTTCAAATGCAAGTGAGTCCTGACAGCCGTCTTTTCTCGCTGTAGGAACTGAGGTTTCAAAATTAGCTGTCATCATCACAGCTCTTGTGCGTGTGCGCTCAGGGACCTCCGGGAAAACTTCTGCCGCAACCCGGACGGCTCAGACTACCCGTGGTGCTTCACCAACGACCCCAACCAGAGGAAGGCCAACTGCACGCACATCTCCAGGTGTGACGCAGAGGACGCGCAGAAAACTGGTAAAGTTCCGGAAAACCGGGAAATTATAGAACATTCGGAAAATTCAAGGTGTTCTATGTTGATGAATACCCAGAATTCCTCTCTGGCTTCTTCCATTGGTTAGCAACACCAAGAACATACACAGTGAGTCAAGTAGTGAGTCAAGCAGCGCCAATAAACTCAATTATGGGTAATAATGATGTGGCCAATATCCTCCTGAGAACTAATGTCAACATCAGTGAACATTTGTTTTTCGTCTATTCCTTTTGTTAGATTAACACATTTCAGGAAAGAGATTGCCCTGTTTTGCAAAACACCAATGTTCTGCAGACGACGCTGGTTCCAAAGGACTTATAGCGGGCTATCACAAATTAGTGCCCTTTAAAGACTTAGACTTCCTTTTATTGTCATTCAAATTTGAACTTTACAGTTAAAGGGGTCATATTATAAATTGTTTCTACAAACCCCGTTTCCATATGAGTTGGAAAATTGTGTTAAATGTAAATATAAACGGAATACAATGATTTGCAAATCATTTTCAACCCATATTCAATTGAATATGCTACAAAGACAACATATTTGATGTTCAAACTGATAAACTTTTTTTTGTGTGCAAATAATCATTAACTTTAGAATTTGATGCCAGCAACACATGACAAAGAAGTTGGGAAAGGTGGCAATAAATACTAATATGTTGCTGTGGCGCACCGCAACAATCAAATACATTAAGGGGAAACCCTGCTAAAGACACCATGCTAAAGATATTGAATCTAATGAACGCCAACAGACCGCATATTTGTTTAGAAAATGTGACTTTTGTAAAGAAAGCTGAAAGTTTTTGGTTTGATGATAAAAATGCCAAGAACCGGACCAAAAGCCTAAAAGAAATTAAAATGTATATTCATTCATTTGTTGTACAAGATATCACAGAGTATTTGGAACTTGATCATGGCTGTATTGAGTTAATTAGTAGTATCTTCATGTGAACTTGACGTTCAGCATCACACGCTGAAAGAATTCCATTTAGAGAGCGCTGTCACTTCTTATGTTCGTCTTTTAGACCACACATGTTCTCCACTGATTCTATTTGAATGTTTTATTACCTCACTTGACTTTTGAAAACGAGTCTGATTGCAACAAAGTCCAAATAGCCTCCTGGGACAGCGTGCGGTCTCCAATAACCCGTCTCCTGTTCTGCTCTAGAGTGCTACAAGGACCACGGCGAGACGTACCGGGGCGCTTTAGCCATCACTCGCTCGGGGATTCCTTGCGCCAACTGGTCGCATCACATAAACAGGTAACCATCCTTCTACGCCACACAAGCGTTGTCTCGTTAGACGGACTGAAATAAGCATCTTGAGCGATGTCGGAAAGCGCTGCAGGAGACAAAATGTTTTATCTTTGTCGCAGCTGCTCTTGTTTTCACGCCACTCGAATCACGCTGTGCTCCATCTCTCATCTCCGGCAAAGACCAAAAAAGTGATGACAGAGCTTTGAAATTGTCGGAACCACGTTCAACTTAGCAGCTCCTTGTGGGAAAAAAATATTTGACTGCGAGAGGGAGAGCAACTAAGAATTATGTGCCGTTTCTTTCCCCCACCCTCCAAGCTGGGAATGTTTCCTAGAGAAGCTAACATTCTTCACTGCTAACTGATGAGTGTTTGTTGACAACTGGAGCCCCCCTTTTTTCCATGTCAAACCCCTTTCATATGAATGGAGCTAAGCAGTGAAAACAAACAGCAAGAAGGAAATCGGGGGTTCCTCAGGGGTCACTAACAAGCCCAAATTAATATTCCTCTAAGTCAGCATTATTCAACTGGCGTCCCGCAGGCCAAATCTGGCCCTTAAAAGACACCAATCCACGAGTTCAGTTGAACACTTGGGAGTGACGAATGGCTTTGAGGAAATTCCTCAAATCCAAGCAGTCCTGTCATAGAAGATGGTTGACAATACGGAGGTTCTTCTTCAAAAGACAAACTTGTGGTGTAACTGTTAGTTTGCAAAGAGCTAAACAGTCAACCAGTGATGATGTATATATAGAGGGGCGGTGAGGCTCGGGGAGAATGAATGCCGGATGGGGGTTTGTAATTAAAACACGTTACGCCAGGGGTGTCAAACTCAGATACAGAGTGGGCCAAAATTTAAAACTGAACAAAGCCGTGGTCCAAGGTTGAACAAAGTAACCTTTTTGATAGGGACCCAAACACGTTTTGCATTAAATATTGAACAAGCAAGGCTTATATAACTTTATAGTGACATGCAAAATTGAGTTTCAAATAATAATAATAATAATTAAAAAATATCAATGGCATATCAAATACAATTTAAATAAAAATGTAATGCCTCTTTTCTATTTGCAGCCTTCTGAGGTAAATATCAACATTAACTTTTTCCACTGGCTAATAAATTTGAAAATAAAGTAATGAATAAACCAACCATTCAGGACTTTAAACTGCTCAGTTTGCAACACACTTATCCACACGTGAATGCAACGCATTCTTCATCAAGAGCGATAGTTTACACTGAGAGTGGCCGTATAGGCAACTTTAACATTGTTAGAAATATACGCCACACTGTGAACCCACACCAAACAAGAATGACAAACACATTTCGGGAGAACATCCACACCGTAACACAACATAAACACAACAGAACAAATACCCAGAACCCTTTGCAGCACTAACTCTTCCGGAACGCTACAAAATGCACCCCCCCCCCCCCGCTACCACCAATCGGCGGGCCAGCTCTAGTGTTAATTTGATATCAGCTCAAGGGCCAAGTGAAATTACACGGCCAAATTTGGCCCGCGGGCCAGAGTTTGACACCCATGCGTTACGCACACAGTTGGACTCGCGCAGTGTAATATTAACATGACAAGACTGTGTCACCAACGCAAGAAATTAAACTACCGTATTTTTCGGATTATAAATTGCACCGGAGTATAAATCGCACCTGCCGAAAATGCATAATAAAGAAGGAAAAAAACATATATAAGTCGCACTGGAGCCCGGCCAAACTATGAAAAAAAACTGCGACTTATAGTCCGAAAAATACGGTAGTTTGTATGGTGCAATGTTTAGCTGTACGATCAGTGATACAGTATGCAATGCAAAGCTTTGGGAACATTTTTTGTCAAAAAGTGTGGGGCACGAAACCTTAGGTACTGCTTTTCGAGTACGCCCTTAAAAACTATTGTAACTTTGCTCTAAGGGCATTTAGCCGATTACAACTGGACCGTTCAGTTTGGCTACAGCGGTCATATTGTGATTTTGTTGCTACATTTAAAACACTTCCTTGTGGTCTACTTAAAATGTAATAGTGGTTCTTTGGGAAAAATTTTGCAGAGATTATGTTTCACAGACCATCTTCAAGCCGCTTTCTGGCCGTCTTCAGGATGCGCTGTTTTGTCTGCGGTCTTATTTACGTGCCTCCACTTCAACTGCGCTCTCTCCCCATCAGCCATGTTGTAGTTTTTAGGACTTCCATAGCGACTCTATTGACAGATATATGTGCATGTATGAGCCAGTCTGCCCCACAACAAGAGGATAGAGATAAATAAGGAACTTATTGACTACAACATCAGACAACAACGGCCTAATCGCGCAAAGCTCTTCAGGTGAATTTCTGCCATATGTGGAGATCTATGCTGACGTCACCAATGGGGAAAATGTCACAAAATGGGCAAATTCCAAACTTCTCGTTTGGAGGAAGTATGAAGCAAGTCAATATTATTTTATAAATATCTCAGCAATGCTTTCTCGGTTTGATATCAAATTTTGGAGACTTATGCAGCCCCTAAATACACAAAAACAGGTATCAATAGGTAAGAAAAGTTGGTTTTGCATAATAGGTACCTTATAAATTACTTTTCATTAGAGATGTCCGATAATATCGGCCTGCCGATATTATCGGCCGATAAATGCTTTAAAATGCAATATCGGACATTATCGGTGTCGTTTTTTTTATTATCGGTATCGTTTTTTTTGTTGTTGTTTTTTTATCTTTTTAAAAAAAAAAAAAATCAACATAAAAAACATAAGATACACTTACAATTAGTGCACCAACCCCAAAAACCTCCCTCCCCCATTTACACTCATTCACACTCATTCACACAAAAGGGTTGTTTATTTCTGTTATTAATATTCTGGTTCCTACATTATATATCAATATATATCAATACAGTCTGCAAGGGATACAGTCCGTAAGCACACATGATTGTGCGTGCTGCTGGTCCACTAATAGTACTAACCTTTAACAGTTAATTTTACTCATTTTCATTCATTACTAGTTTCTATGTAACTGTTTTTATATTGTTTTACTTTCTTTTTTATTCAAGAAAATGTTTTTAATTTTTTTGTCTTATTTTATTTTATTAATTAAAAAAAAAAGGACCTTATCTTCACCATACCTGGTTGTCCAAATTAGGCATAATAATGTGTTAATTCCACGACTGTATATATCGGTATCGGTTGATATCGGTATTGGTAATTAAAGAGTTGGACAATATCGAAATATCGAATATGGGCAAAAAGCCATTATCGGACATCCCTACTTTTCATCTCTCACCTGAGCAGACTTCATCAGGTTGTGCTCATAGACTTAAATTGGTCAGCTATACTAGCACTGAACAGTCCAGCTGCGAATGCCCTGGATGAATGAGAACATCCATAGACATGTCATAACGTTATATTTCTTCCATTTTCATTTATGACTGTATTCTGCACTATATTAGGATGGCAGTGGCTCAGACTTTAGAAACCGGAAAGTTGGTAGTTTGAACCCCCACTTCTGTTGTGTCCTAGGGCAAGAACCTTAACCCACCCTGTCTCCAGTGGCGCCCACTCTGTTGTATAAATGTGAATCAATGTTTAGTGTTGGAGAAACCGTTTGGCAGCCACTTTTCCATCAGTGTACCCCAGATGTCGCTTACCACCCCAATCGTGAGTGAATGAGCGCTATTATTTTATGAGCTATTTAGTGAGGTTAAGACATATCGTCCTGCTCTAGTTGGACACGATCCCTTTATTCACAGGAGTTTTTCAATCCAAAATGGCACGGGCAGATAGACATATTCCAGAACCGATCCCTGACCCCCAGGAAGTGCTTTCTGAGGCAAGCAGATCAAAGCCAATCAGCTCCCCCTCGCGTCCTCGTGCAGCCAGCCAGTCTACCCCCCCTGCTCAAGGTGAAGGGTCGTCCCGGGAAGAAATCCGCTGAGAGCTACAGCTTGTTTAACAATCTCCTGGGAAGTGAAATTATCTTCACCTCTTGACAAATTGCCTGCCCCGTCATTCGGCGCTGAGCTCCCATGTGTGTCCGCGGTGGTCCCGTCCTGTAATGGTTTTCCAGGGATATCCAAGAGGACATCGCTTGTAGGACGAGTCCGCCGTGGATGATGTGGCTCCTGATGGTCTGAGCTGAGCGCTAGGGAGTGCATACTTTTTAACTCCCATGAGCACTCTTCGTTAAACGCAGCCTTTCCTTGTACGGGCTGCGGCGCCGGGCGAGTACAAATGGCCACTCGTAGTGCGTGTGTTTATGATAGACGGCTCCAGAGTGTGTTGTGATATTGCGCTGTTTGCCAAATAACAAATACAGAACATGAGAATCTATATTTGTGTGTTTTACAGCGGGGATTCTCACTCTACACTATCCCATGTAGGGCTGGAGAGGAACTACTGTCGCAACCCTGACCGGGACAAGCATGGCCCCTGGTGTTACACCGACCCAAACACGCGCCTGTCTTGGGACTACTGTAAACTGAAGCATTGTGAGTAGCTCCTTGTTTGGTCAATGATGTGAGTCAGCATTATGAACACGGATGTCTTGCTTGTGTGGGTTCTTTCCAGCTACTTTGCACACCTCAAAAAAAATGCATGTTGGGTTAATTGGCTACTCTAAATTTATTTATCAGGTGTGGATGTGAGAGTGAAGGTTGTTTGTCCAGCTGTCCCAATCCCGATCATGGGATTTATCTCTTTTAACTGATCGGTTGATGAGCTGCCGAGCCCAGTCGATCTTTACCACAGCTGTTTCCCAGTGTTTACATGCTAAAGATTGTACTCACGTGAAAGGTGAAAGGAGACACAATTACATTTTCATATTTCTCGTTACACACATGCAGGAGTTGCATGAATTTCAGGAGGGTGCATGTCTTACCAGAACTCAGTGACCTAGTGCAGTGGTTCTCAAATGGGGGTACGCGTACCACGGGGGGTACTTGAAGGTATGCCAAGGGGTACGTGAGATTTTTTTTAAATATTTTAAAAATAGCAACAATTCAAAAATCCTTTATAAATATATTTATTGAATAATACTTCAACAAAATATGAATGTAAGTTCATAAACTGAACATCAAATCAAGTAGGCTATTCCATTCATTGCAATGCAACAATGCAATATTCAGTGTTGACAGCTAGATTTTTTGTGGACATGTTTATAATTGAATCACTTGTTTATTTTTCAACAAGCTTTTAGTTATTTTTATATCTTTTTTTCCAAATAGTTCAAGAAAGACCACTGCAAATGAGCAATATTTTGCACTGTTATACAATTTAATAAATCAGAAACTGATGACATAGTGCTGTATTTTACTTCTTTATCTCTTTTTTTCAACCAAAAATACTTTGCTCTGATTAGGGGGTACTTGAATTAAAAAAATGTTCACAGGGGGTCCATCACTGAAAAAAGGTTGAGAACCACTGGCCTAGTGGATAGAGTGTCCGCCCTGAGATCGGTAGGTTGTGAGTTCAAAACCCCGGCCGAGTCATACCAAAGACTAAAAAAATGGGACCTATTACCTCCCTGCTTGGCACTCAGCATCAAGGGTTGGAATTGGGGGTTAAATCACCAAAAATGATTCCCGGGCGTGGCCACTGCTGCTGCCCACTGCTCCCCTCACCTCCCAGGGGGTGAACAAGGAGATGGGTCAAATGCAGAGGACAAATTTCACCACACCTAGTGTGTGTGTGACAATCATTGGTACTTTAACTTTAACTTAACACTGGCTTCAATTTTGAGAGCAAGCTATCCACAGTGCGAAGCGGCTTCTAAGATACTCATCCTCACCACTATGGTGGAAAATAAACTAAGTTTCTTCAAGTAGCATTATCACTGGGGGGCTAAAGGTAAAAGGAATGGCTAAGCATGCTACACACACACACAGTGCAGGACGACAAAAGAAGCTCACCGCTAAAGCTTCAATGTAAAGTAAGGGAGATTGATCTAGATGTCGATACTATTGATACCAGTATATAAACAATTCTAAAGTGATTACATCGATATTTTTCTTAGTCTTATAACAAAATATTTTTGGGATTTTGTTACTGTTTGCAAAGTCAGGGAGTAAGTCTCTGTATACAGGAAGGCACTGAGGGCATAACCCAAATGATTGAAATGTGAGCCAATAGTAGTTTTTGTTTAATTATTGTGCATTATGCACTTTATTTTGTTAAAAATAATGTTTAAACCATTCAGTACCACATGATTAATTCATCATGTCTTTTAAAGTAATACATTTAATAAGATAACAGTTATTAAAATGTGTTATTGTGTTTACTGTAGTTACTTATTATTACAGATGACCGATAATGGCTTTTTTGCGGATATTCCGATATTGTCTAACTCTTAATTACCGATTCCGATATCAACCGATACCGATATATACAGTCGTGGAATTAACACATTATTATGCCTAATTTTGTTGTGATGCCCCGCTGGATGCATTAAACAATGTAACAAGGTTTTCCAAAATAAATCAACTCAAGTTATGAAAAAAAATGCCAACATGGCACTGCCATATTTATTATTGAAGTCACAAAGTGCATTATTTTTTTTAACATGCCTCAAAACAGTAACTTGGAATTTGGGACATGCTCTCTCAGGGAGAGCATGTCCCAAGGAGGTTGAGGGGGGGTGGGAGGGGCGAAGTTGAGGTGGGCGTGGTCGGTGGTTAGGGGGTGTATATTGTAGCGTCCCGGAAGAGTTAGTGCTGCAAGGGGTTCTGGGTATTTGTTCTGTTGTGTTTATGTTGTGTTACGGTGCGGATGTTCTCCCGAAATGTGTTTTTCATTCTTGTTTGGTGTGGGTTCACAGTGTGGCGCATATTTGTAACAGTGTTAAAGTTGTTTATACGGCCACCCTCAGTGTGACCTGTATGGCTGTTGACCAAGTATGCATTGCATTCACTTGTGTGTGTGAAAAGCCGTAGATATTATGTGATTGGGCCGGCACGCAAAGGCAGTGCCTTTAAGGCACGCCCCCAATATTGTTGTCTGGGTGGAAATCGGGAGAAATTCGGGAGAATGGCTGCCCCGGGAGATTTTCAGGAGGGACACTGAAATTTGGGAGTCTCCCGGGAAAATCGTGAGGGTTGGCAAGTATGACTGGGAGACGCAACTGCTCTGTACTTCTCCCTATGTCCGTGTACCACTCCGTACAGTGGCGTTTTAAAAAGTCATAAATTGTACTTTTTGAAACCGATACCGATAATTTCCGAATTTACATTTTAAAGCATTTATCGGCCGATAATATCGGCAGTCCGATATTATCGGACATCTCTACTTATTATGAAACATTTTCGCTTCTGTTGTAAAAGTGTCAGATTGGGACTCAAAATCGGATCGAATCTCAGGCCAAAAAATCGGATCGGAGGCCAAAAATGTTGATCAGGACATCAATCGATCAACATTTATATATATACAGCCTTCAATCACAAACAATCTCACAACAACATCCCCTGATGTAAATCCACATCCATGCTTAGTTTTTTGTGTCAATCCTGTCTCTCACCCAAAGGCAGCTGGCATAGGCTCCAGCGCACGATAAACATAGAATTGGACGGAGGAATTTCGTGTGAACTTTTCTAGCGGTCCCTTCAGAGAACAACTTGACATTTTGGGGGAAAATCCGACTTTTGGTCTCTGTGCCAAGTGTTTGATCTGGACCTGATCTGCACTCTGGACCCTTTCTCCCAAAACACAAATCGGAATGTGAAGAATGTGTAGAAAATGATTTGTCGGATGTTTTTGACAGTTGATAAAGTGCTCGAAAGCTGCAAAGGATGTATGACAGGCAATAGATTGTCTACCTTTTTGGTTTACCAGGCTACATCTTTTTTGATGAACTGGGCCAAAATTGTGGACCTAAGCAGAATTTTATTTTGCCTATATTTCCGACACATTACCAGCCCATTGTAACTCGTTACAATGACAATATCTGTGGATATTCTCCATTATATTATTATCAGTGACGGAGCAGGAAGGGGCTGTGATTAAATTTGTGATAAAACATTTATATGAAGTGCCCTGTCATTTATTGACATTTTACACGCGCTTATTCACACAAAGCTGCCCCCCCCCCATGGATTGCGGGGCCCTACACAGTTTGAAAGCATCCAAAGTTCTGTGTGGACTTGATATGCAGCTTTGCCATCTTCAAATCCTCCTGATGTTTACAGTCCGCCAGCCAAGGACTCTCTCCGTCCCGTGCACTGCCAAGAATGTGAACAATGCCGCAAGCGTCACTGCTGCTTGTGTTTGCGTTGAAGTAGCAGCAGCATGCTTTGTCTTTTACATGTGTTGCATATCATACCCTATCAGGGATTATTAAGTGCTTGGATTCAGAACAATAATTCTGTCATGTCTGGAAAAGGAACTGAAACCTAAAAATCGTACTTTGAACCTCAGTCAATTGTGACGTGAAACGTGATAATGCCTTGGTGGGTATGATAAATTTGATCGAAAGCAGAGGGTGCAGTTAATTCAGACCCGACAGATGTTCTACATAACTGGGCTGCTGTAGAAAAACAGGAAGTAAAGAAGAAGTGGTCAGAGTTTAGTGTGGGGTGGTTTTAAACTGTTTTATTTCCATTGAAAACAAAGACACGTTGAAAAGTAAATGGAGCAGTCTAAGTTAGCGCGTTAGCATGTTGGAGTTTAAGAAGCTGCTGCCACTTGTTGACATATTTCTTCTGATACAATCACTTAACTGGATTTATTTGTTGTATCACAGTTATGCATTTAAAATGCGACAATTAGCCATACTTGCCAACCTTGAGACCTCCGATTTCGGGAGGTGGGGGGTGGTGGGTGGCGGGGGGCGTGGTTGGGGGTGGGGTGGGGGCGTGGTTGGGGGCGTGGTTAAGAGGGGAGGAGTATATTTACAGTTAGAATTCACCAAGTCAAGTATTTCACATATATATATATGAATATATATATATATATATATATATATATATATAAGAAATACTTGACTTTCAGTGAATTCTAGCTATATATATATATATATATATATATATATATATATATATATATATATATATATATATATATATATATATATATATATATATACAGTATAAAGTAATACTTGACGTTCAGTGAATTCTAGCTATATATATATATACAGTATTTATTTTATATATATATATATATATATATATATATATATATATATATATATATATATATATATATATATAAAATAAATACTTGAGTTTCAGTGTTCATTTATTTACACATATACACACACATAACACTCATCTTCTCATTGTTGAGTTAAGGGTTGAATTGTCCATCCTTGTTCTATTCTCTGTCACTATTTTTCTAACCATGCTGAACACCCTCTCTGATGATGCATTCCGCTTCGTCTCCTTGTTGTGTGCGCAGTTGTGCGTGCACTGCACTCTCTAAAAGCCGTAGATGTTATTGTCACATATGCATGTACAGTAGATGGCAGTATTGTCCTGTTTAAGAGTGTCACAACATTGCTGTTTACGGCAGACAAACTGCTTTACGGTAGACAAAACGTGACTGCTGTTGTTATGTGTTGTTGCTGTGCTGGGAGGACGTTAATGAAACTGCCTAACAATAAACCTGGAGGGGGCGTGGCCTCCAGCTCCGCCAGAATTTCGGGAGATTTTCGGGAGAAAATTTGTCCCGGGAGGGTTTTCGGGAGAGGCGCTGAATTTCGGGAGTCTCCCGGAAAATCCGGGAGGGTTGGCAAGTATGCGATTAGCTCTGAGCCTCAGAATTCTCTCCATAATTCTGCTTTTTTAAACTGTAAAATGGTACCTCGAGTGGATTGGTTCAGTAACGTAGCTCGTACCTTGAAAAACGTGCATTGTGAAAGTTCAAGTAAAAGCACCACTGATAGTCACACACACACTAGGTGTGGTGAAATCACCCTCTGCATTTGACCCATCCCCTTGTTCCACCCCCTGGGAGGTGAGGGGAGCAGTGAGCAGCAGCGGTGGCCGCGCTAGGGAATCATTTTGGTGATTTAACCCCCAATTCCAACCCTTGATGCTGAGTGCCAAGCAGGGAGGTAATGGCTCCCATTTTTATAGTCTTTGGTATGACTCGGGGGGGTTTGAACTCACGGCCTACCGGTCTCAGGGCGGACACTCTAACCACAAGGCCACTGAGCAGTGAAGCCACGTCGCCTATTGAAATGAGTTCAAATCGGTGCTTGGCCCCCTCAAAACATGACAATTTTGACATGTTTTTTTTTTTTTAAAGGATAATAAATATTGTATGAAAAAACAATATAAATAGAATGTAGTAACAACAAATACAGTAGTTTTATGAATTAATGTAATAATGTCCAGCATTTACGACGGGTGTGAATCTTTGGGCACATTAGATCTGATTCTGATTCCTGGGGTGACGATTTGATTCAGAATCAATTCTCGATTCACCACGATTCTCGATTCAAACCGATTATCACAATGTATTATTTGGTATAGTAATCATAATGAAACTTTGTCAAAATAGGTCACAAGTTAGAAAGGCTCATTTTGGTTGCATGGAGGTGGCCTAAAAAGAGTATTTTTGAAAATGTATTCTTATAAGAAAAAAAAAAAGAAAACATTTTATATATTTTTTTGTGAGTTGATTTAGAATTGGGGTGAATAGGAATCGCAATTTGGATGTGAATCGATTTTTCTGTGCACCCCTAGCATTTACCTTGGAGAGTGGACTTCTACAGTATCTCCTTTCAGTTGCTTCACCGTCAAACATGGATAAATATCCACCATTTAGATCTTATTTTTACCTACTTGGCTGAAGTTATTGACTCATTCTGCTTCAGTACGATGCAGACTAGTAGTGCTATGCTTCATCTGCTCCACCAAGTTCAATCAAATCATTTAGACACGCATGTTTTTGATGATTTCTTTCTTTAATTCAATGAATATCATCCACTTCCTTTTCTCAACATTGTCTTTTACACTCACTTTCTTCCTTGCCATGCTTGGAAAAACCGTTGTGTTCATCTTTAGCTAAGCTAAAATTAGCGAGTAAGACCGGATGTTTTGGTGAGATCTTACAGAGTTTAGCATTGGGGAGACTCATAATTCAAATTTCTGCTTGCAATTTGAAGCATAACAATTAGCCGAGAGACGGCTTGTATACTGAAAAACTTGTAAATTTGGATCATGAGAACTGTACTTGAAAATGCCATTTATAAAATATCTGTTAATATTCTCAAATAAAAAGCATGTTCTTCAAAATTTCAAATACGATAACTTGCCAAATTTGGAGTTGCGTGTTGGAGATTGACAATATAACATAATACAAATACCATGATGGAACAAGACATTTTCTTAAATATTCTCTCTCTTTTGGAACTATTCCTAGATAATGTTGATCAATAACCTTTGTCTGCTACAGAAAAAAAGTTCATCTTCGACAGGCACCAAGAAAACTTACAGGACGAACAAAAATTGATACAAAACTAAACACAAAATGTTAATTATGCAGAAATATTTTTAGATCAAATCAAATCAAATCAACTTTATTTATAGAGCACATTTAAAATTTACCACAGGGGTAGCCAAAGTGCTGTACAATGAGCAGGTTAAAAGATAAAACGAGTACCGAGCAAACACAACACAACACAAACAGAACACGATAAAAAATAAATAATTAAAATAGAATTAATAAAAACATAAAAACATAAAAACAGGATCACAGCAGGTGTATTATGGGGCGCCATTGCAGGATGGATATCACTCAGTGTTAAAAGCCATGGAATAAAAGTATGTTTTTAAGAGAGATTTAAAAACAGGAAGAGAGGAGGCTTGTCTAACACTCAGGGGTAGGTCGTTCCAGAGCTTGGGAGCAGCAACGGCGAAAGCTCTGTCACCTCTAAGCTTCAGCCTTGTGTCAGGGACCGTCAACAGCAGCTGATCGGCTGATCTTAAGGATCGGGTGGGGCAGTAAGGCTGAAGGAGGTCGGAGAGATAGGTTGGCGCGAGGTTGTTTAGACATTTAAAAACAAATAAAAGGAGTTTAAAATGTATTCGGTAACGCACAGGGAGCCAGTGAAGGGACGCTTAAAATATTTTTAGATGACAGATCATATATTTTAGTTTTGAATGACAGTGACAGTTGGAATGAAATATTTATTTATTTTCTTTTTTTTGCTCAAGCAGGACATTAAAAATGCCGCCTAATGCTAGCAGCTGAAAAATGAGCACGTGGGGTCCTAAAAGGATATAGGTGGATTTCTTGGTTACTGCCTGATTGTAGAGATCCTTAATACTTAATATTAAAATTCTTAAGTTAGTCAAGAACACACATATTTTTCTTTTCTTTTATGCATTCCAACTCGCTGGCAAAAGTCAGCTAACAGTGCAGCTAATTGGAGTCGCTCCATTCCACCTATAAAGTGCTTTAAAAATAAACACCCAAACACTTCCATTACACGCTGTAAGTATATTTGTAATGTAGTAACAGGCACATTCATAATAACATTTATTATTTACGTATACGTAAATAGATACATCATGTTACTATCCAGGTGAGAGAGGCATGATTCATAACCTAGAATAAACTTCCACTAGCTCCGAGGCGAGAGAGCAGTTCACCGGCAGATGACGTCATTACAGCAGGATAAGTTAGTTATCTCACTGTGATCAATGCACCGCTAAAAGTAGGTCTGTAGGAGACAGGATTGCGGCCTTGAAGAGGTTGCGGTTGTGTCTGTGGGTTGGAGGAGTAAAAGTTTACATGGGTATAGGTGGGCGTATGCATAACTAGGAATTTAAGGAGAGCACATATACCATTGAGGTAGGAAGGAAGACAGAGGATAAGTTTGGGCGCCATACTACTTGTTTAACGCTTTACTTTACTGATATGTTACATCCTGTTTATCACTTCCGTCATGTTCACACTTTAGTTTGTCATCTTATTTTGTAAACCAATTAAACCAAGATACAAAGAACTAGAGATGTACGATAATATCCAGTTGAGCCGATAAATGCTTTAAAATGTGATATCGGAAATGATCGATATCGGTTTCAAAAAGTAAAATCTATAACTTTTTAAAACGCCGCTGTACGTAGTGGTACACGGAGGTAGGGAGAAGTACAGAGAGCCAATAAACCTTAAAGGCACTGTCTTTGAGTGCCGGCCCAGTCACATAATATCTACGGCTTTTCACACACACAAGTGAATGCAAAGCATTCTTGGTCGACAGCCACACAGGTCACACTGAGGGTGGGCGTATGAACAACTTTAACACTGTTACAAATATGCGCCACACTGTGAACCCACACCAAACAAGAATGACAAACACATTTCGGGAGAACATCCGTAACACAACATAAACACAACAGGACAAATACCCAGAATCGCTTACAGCACTAACTCTTCCGGGACGCTACAATATACACCCCCGCTAGCCCCCCCTCCCCCCACCATAGCCCTGCCACCCCCCAACCCCGCCCACCTCAATCTACTCATGCTCTCTCAGGGAGAGCATGTCCCAAATTCCAAGCTGCTGTTTTGAGGCATGTTAAAAAAAATAATGCACTTTGTGACTTCAATAATAAATATGGCAGTGCCATGTTGGCATTTTTTTTTTCCATAACTTGAGTTGATTTATTTTGGAAAACCTTGTTACATTGTTTAATGCATCCAGCGGGGCATCACAACAAAAGTAGGCATTATAATGTGTTAATTCCACACCTTTATATATCGGTATTGGTTGATATCGGAATCGGTAATTAAGAGTTGGACAATATCGGAATATTGGATATTGGCAAAAAAGCCATTATCGGACATCTCTACAAAGAACCCATTCTTTTCCTTCCAGCGACCACTAGGAAATGTGGTCGCTACAAGGTCCTTAACGTTATCGCTTATAACAACAATATCGCTAATACTCGGGTCACAAAATGTAAATGGATTATAGATGTAATTACATCATGACTCTAATTTGCCTCATTGTTAACTGACTTTTATTTAAGTTTATTTACGAGTTAGAATGCATTAAAAAAAAAGACGTGTTCTTGTGAATGATAGGCAAATTGGATTTGCAATTGCAAGTTTTGGGAATTTTACCCATCATACACAATTCTTATGTGGGACAAGAACACGCGGGTCATTCCATTTTATGTGCATTCTCAATAGTGAAAAACTGCTAGTAATAGGCGATGAGAATACGATCTATTCCGCCTGTAAAGCCCTCTAAAAAAATGGCCAAACCCGTTTAATATAAGCCGCACCCACTAAATTTCAGTTGAAACATTTTTTTTCAAAACATTGGCCGAAAAAGATTTGTAAATTTGTAAATTGTTTCCAAACGGTGTCTGTAATATGGCAGTAAAACGGCTGATCAAACAAAACCAAAGTCATCGTCATGGACTCTCCAATCAGCTAAACAGACTCAACAACTCTTGTGAACTTGGTGAATGTATTGAGGAAAAAATAATGTAATTCTATGTCAATAATACTAACACAGACACTCGTAAACGTGTTAGCATTATAGCTAATGCTACTGACGCTAGCTTCATTACATTACGATAACACTTACAAATATGCATGAAAACACTCCTACAGACATCACACATGGAACGGTTTCGTGAAGGAATTTCCCTCAGGGGATTAATATAGTGTTTCTGATTCTGATAAAAAAAAGTTAAGGTAATATTGTAAATCTTACAAACATTGCTTGGAGCGATGAATGAAGAATCCGCATGAGTAGAAACGCTATGGACGGCTAGAAGACTGAACGGCACTTCTGCTTCCGGTTTGGAAGGACTAAATGGAAGGACAGTGCAGTGAACTCGTCCAAAAGATGGCACCGTAAAACAAACAATAATTAACATTATCAGCATGTCTGATTGTTTTGCATTAAGGCTGTCAACAAAGAAAAATCCATAAATTAGCTGCACCGTTGTATAAGCCACAGGGTTCAAAATGTAGAAAAAAAGTAGTGGCATAATGTCCGAAATGTACGGTATTTAGAATACACAGAAAAGGGTGAAACGTGTGTTCTTGTCTTCCATAAGGATTATGGATGATGGGTAACATTCCAAGTAGGGATGTTCGATAATGGCTTTTAGCCGATATCCGATATTCCGATATTGTCCAACTTTTTAATTACCGATACCGATATCAACCGATACCGATATCAACCGATACTGATATATACAGTTGTGGAATTAACACATTATTATGCCTAATTTGGACAACCAGGTATGGTGAAGATAAGGTCCTTTTTTAAAATATTAATAAAATAAAATAAGACAAATACATTTAAAAAAAATTCTTGAATAAAAAAGAAAGTAAAACAATATAAAAACAGTGACATAAAAACTAGTAATTAATAAAAATGAGTAAAATTAACTGTTAAAGGTTAGTACTATTAGTGGACCAGCAGCACGCACAATCATGTGTGCTTACGGACTGTATCCCTGCAGACTGTATTGATATATATTGATATATAATGTAGGAACCAGAATATTAATAACAGAAAGAAACAACCCTTTTGTGTGAATGAGTGTGAATCTGGGAGGGAGGTTTTTTGGGTTGGTGCACTGAATGTAAGTGTATCTTGTGTTTTTTATGTTGATTTAATAAAAAAAAATTAAATTTAAAAAATTTAAAAAAAGCCGATACCGATAATAAAAAACCGGTACCGATAATTTCCGATATTACATTTTAAAGCATTTATCGGCCGATAAAATCGGCAGACCGATATTATAGGACATCTCTAATTCCAAGTACATCTCGCTGTGGCCGCAGGCAATGTAAGTTGCGCCCACTTTAAGTCTCACGTGCACTTAAACACGTACCCACGGAAGTGAAGCTTGAGAGACAATACGTTCCGCGGGAATCAGAAATACATTTTTAAAATACTGCAGAAAATAAGTTAGGATTAAGTTTGGGTTTTGGTTAGGGTTGCATATAATAAGCCGAAAAAAAAATACATTCAACTACCAAAATAATAACAACAATGGCGGTTGCATCAGCCATCTTGCATCACGTTACAGATCAAGTGTCCACTCTCGCGGTGTCGTCACCCCTGTGGGCGCAACTTTGAGTGTGTGCGGCCGCAACTGTAGACCCTTCTCTAAAATTCCCCCCAAAAAAGTGCAGTTCCACTTTAACTTCTGGCACCTTTGTCGTCCCGTCACTTTCCAAAGGCGATTAGCTTCTGTTGACTAGAACTCAAATGTCATGTCTGTTTTTAATACATGTTGCCTAGCTGCCTTTTGGAACACACTGTTCAAACTGCTGTCTTCTTTTTATTAAGCACACAAACAAACACACACACACACACACACACACACACACACACACACACACACACACACACACACACACACACACACACACACTGATGCAGTTAGATTGTCAGCGTTAATGGGGCTTTTCTCCACAGGCTGAACAACTACTTTGCTCATGTCAAACATTAGTTGTTTGTTGTGTGCACCAAATGAATAAGTGAGTCTTCCGAGGAGATCAAAGTGCTTTGTTTTTCATCCCTCAGGTGATCCTGCCCCAGCGACTCCTCATGTGAACGGTGAGTGTTTCCACGCCCTCTGCACGTAACTAGCGGTGGTTTAACGTTCATGCGTTCCTTCTTGCATGAAGCCACGCTCGGCCCCCCTGGTGCGTCGACAACCCGCCCCAGGATATCGTGCTTCGTCCACATTAACACCCGCATCGTTGGGGGACACCAAGTACGAGGAACAGATGGCAGCTGGGTCGTGAGCATCCAACGAGAGTAAGATACCCTCGCGGGGATCCGTCTTCTCTTTGCTGGTTCAAAAGACATCTGATGATGTTTGTTTTGTTCCAGAAAGATTCATTTGTGCGGAGGGTCTTTGATCCGGGAAAACTGGGTGTTGACGGACCAACAGTGCATCACGTCCTGGTAAGGCTTTGACGCAGGTCCTCTATTTACTGTATTTACAATGGAAACGCAGCCTGTTTAATGGACTTGATCCTTCTTGTCTGGATGTCTCATTTGTTCACCTCAGAGATTATACGTTTATGGTAAAGATGGGCATCTTTCCCATTTGTGTTCATGTCTTAGTACAGGGGTTGGGAACCTTTTTGGGTGAGAGAGCCATGAAAGCCAAATATTTTAAAGTGTATTTCCGTGAAAGCCATATAATATTCTTTAACACGGAATACAACTAAATGTGTGCATTTTTAAGTAAGACCAACATTTTTAGAGTACCGTATTCTTCGGACTATAAGTCGCAGTTTTTTTCATAGTTTGGTCAAGGGTGCGACTTATACTCAGGAGCGACTTATGTGTGAAATTAACACATTACCGTAAAATATCAAATAATATTATTTAGCTCATTCACGTAAGAGACTAGACGTATAAGATTTCATGGGATTTAGCAATTAGGAGTGACAGATTGTTTGGTAAACGTATAGCATGTTCTATATGTTATAGTTATTTGAATGACTCTTACCATAATATGTTACGTTAACATACCAGGCACGTTCTCAGTTGGTTATTTATGCCTCATATAACGTACACTTATTCAGTTGTTCACTATTCTTTATTTATTTTAAATTGCCTTTCAAATGTCTATTCTTGGTGTTGGGTTTTATCAAATAAATGTCCCCAAAAAATGCGACTTATACTCCAGTGCGACTTATACATGTTTTTTTCCTTCTTTATTATGCATTTTCGGCCAGTGCGACTTATACTCCGGAGCGACTTATACTCCGAAAAATACGGTATAAAAAGTCTCTTTTTCTTTTTAATAACAGTTATTCTGAAGGTAACCAATAATAAATAAAATGCTTCTTACCATTAATGCGACTTCTGGTGCTGCATGGTTTTGCTGATGGCTTTATAGTCTGGTTGATACGTGGTTATTTTTAACACTGTGATTACCAGCGGAATTATTCATTACTTATCGTGTTAAGCAATGTCAGCTAGGATTTATCTGAGAGCCAGATGCAGTCATCAAAAGAGCCACATCTGGCTCGAGAGCCATAGGTTCCCTACCCCTGTCTTAGTAAATGTCAACCAATCAACATTTAACAGTGAGCTATTAATGATAACTGTGCTGGCCAGTTGCTATATCTTGTCATCATACATGTCTCATTTGCACGGTATTCTAGTTCTGGAGTTTCCCCTGTTTATGGTGACATAGATATTAGGACGGGGGTCAGCAACCTGCGGCTCTTTAATGCCGTCCTCGTGGCTCCCTGGAGCATTTTCAAAAAAGGATAGAAAATGAAAAAAGATGGGGGGAAAATAATTATTTTGTTTTCGATAGGGATGTCCGATAATGGCTTTTTGCCGATATCCGATATTCCGATATTGTCCAACTCTTAATTACCGATACCGATATCAACCGATACCGATACATACAGTCGTGGAATTAACACATTATTATGCCTAATTTGGACAACCAGGTATGGTGAAGATAAGGTCCTTTAAAAAAAATAAATAAATAAATAAGATAAATAAATTTAAAAAAAATTCTTGAATAAAAAAGAAAGTAAAACAATATAAAAACAGTTACATAGAAACTAGTAATTAATGAAAATGAGTAAAATTAACTGTTAAAGGTTAGTACTATTAGTGGACCAGCAGCACGCACAATCATGTGTGCTTACGGACTGTATCCCTTGCAGACTGTATTGATAAATATTGATATATAATGTAGGAACCACAATATTAATAACAGAAAGAAACAACCCTTTTGTGTGAATGAGTGTGAATGGGGGAGGGAGGTTTTTTGGGTTGGTGCACTAATTGTAAGTGTATCTTGTGTTTTTTATGTTGATCTAATTAAAAAAATAAAAAAATTTAAAAAACAAAACCGATAATAAAATAAACGATACCGATAATTTCCATATTACATTTTAAAGCATTTATCGGCCGATAATATCGGACATCTCTAGTTTTAGAATGTTTTTTGTTTGGGGACAAACATCACACAAACCTTCCCAATTGTTAGGAAGCCCAATGTTTGACATGTTTGTGTTTATGCTTCACTGATGAGAGTATTTGGTGACCATCTTTTTGTCCTCCTAATTTCGCCGGTTCTTGAACTCACCACAGTGTGGACTGTGACGCAACAGTTTGTTTACATGTAAAATCTTCCACTCCTTCTTTTTCTCATTTTGTCCACCAAAAGTTTCATGCTGTGCGTGAATGCACAAAGGTGCGCTTTGTTGATGTTATTGACTTGTTGGAGTGCTAATCAGGCATATTTGGTCAGCGCATGACTGCAAGCTAATCAATGCTAACATGCTATTTATGCTAGCTGTATGTACATATTGCATCATTATACCTCATTTGTAGGTATATTTGAGCTCATTTAATATCTTTTACTTTTATCTTTAGTTTTGCATGACACATTATCTGTATGTAATATTGGTTGCATTTCAGATAGTTGTTTGTGTGCCATGTTGTTCCAGACCACAGCAAATATTACCTAGCTTGCCAACGATTGTAATACAACTATTAAAGGAAGACAGCCTGCCGTTTCCTTTGACTTGGACACACACATCTATACCTTTGGCCATTCTAAGCCAGTCATTTCCAGGAGTTATCTCACCTTCTGAGTAGCCTCTGATTTACTAATGGTTTCTAATGTTGTAAAAATGTGTTGAATAAATATTACATGTCAACATTTCTGTCAACGAAAATTTGCTTCAGCCTGCGGCACATAATCATTTTGATAGTAGGCTATTGTAGCTAATATAGACACCTACGTCATGTGTTGCCTTCATTATAAGACTTATACAGTCGCGATCAGAAGTTTACATACACTTGTAAAGAACATAATGTCATGGCTGTCTTGAGTTTCCAATAATTTCTACAACTCTTATTTTTTTTGTGATAGAGTGATTGGAGCACATACTTGTTGGTCACAAAAAACATTCATGAAGTTTGGTTCTTTTATGAATATATTATGGGTCTACTGAAAATGTGACCAAATCTGCTGGGTCAAAAGTATCCATACAGCAATGTTAATATTTGGTTACATGTTCCTTGGCAAGTTTCACTGCAATAAGGTGCTTTTGGTAGCCATCCACAATATTCTGGTGGAATTTTTGACCACTCCTCTTGACAAAATCGGTGCAGTTCAGCTAAATTTGTTGGTTTTCTTACATGGACTTTTTTCTTCAGCATTGTCCACACGTTTAAGTCAGGACTTTGGGAAGGCCATTCTAAAACCTTAATTCTAGCCTGATTTAGCCATTCCTTTACCACTCTTGACGTGTGTTTGGGGTCATTGTCCTGTTGGAACACCCAACTGCGCCCAAGACCCAACCTCCGGGCTGATGATTTTAGGTTGTCCTGAAGAATTTGGAGGTAATCCTCCTTTTTCATTGTCCCATTTACGCTCTGTAAAGCACCAGTTCCATTGGCAGCAAAACAGGCCCAGAGCATAATACTACCACCACCATGCTTGACGGTAGGCGTGACGTTCCTGGGATTAAAGGCCTCACCTTTTCTCCTCCAAACATATTGCTGGGTATTGTGGCCGAACAGCTACATTTTTGTTTCATCTGACATCACATGGACAAAGATAAGACCTTCTGGAGGAAAGTTCTGTGGTCAGATGAAACAAAAAATTTTTCCCTAATCGCCCATCTCGATTAGGGAGTGAGGTTTACCACCGTACATTTGCACGGAATTGCAATATTCCAAATTTATTGAGGGTCTGATTGATCTCCATCTTCCATCCCAACTGATTGTCCTTAATCAGCGTTCCCGACCTGAGGGAATACAGCGTCCAGGTGGGTGTGCGCCACCTCAACGAGTCTTCCCGTCATCCCAGACTCGCCATTTCTCGTCTCATCTGCGGGCCGGAGGGATCCAACCTGGTCATGCTGAAGCTGTCAGAGTGAGTGTTCACTTTTTCCCAATAAATCTGCTTTATGTTGTAGCTCAAACGTGCAGCAGAATTTATTTGACTATGACTGTCTTTTTACAGCCCAGCTCCCGTGTCCGAGGGCGCGTCCACCATCCATCTTCCCGTAAAGGAGTGTCACATTGCAGAGGGAACAAACTGCACCATGTACGGATGGGGGGAAACCAAAAGTACTGCCCACTCGTTTCGGTCTCGGTTTAGTTTTTTTTTAACCTAAGAAAAGCCTCGCTGCAACCGATCTTGTTTATCCTTTTGTGAGCAGACACGGGACAGGACGAGGCGCTGAACGGCGTGACCATGCCCATGATGGACGGGGACATGTGCTCGCGAATCAAAGGGGACGCCGGAGACAGCAGGATATGTGCAGGAGGAAGGAGAGGAGAAGGTGTATGTGATGTAAGGCTAAAACCTGCATTCTATAGTAGTACAGTATAGCCAAACCTATTTATTTTTATTAATAATAATGACTATATTTATTTGATAATCACTTATCATTTGTATAAAAAATATTTATTCATATATATATCAATATTATTTATTACAAAGTTTGTTGCAGTAAATTGTTTGCATTCACTTTCTGCTTGTTGCTAGGCAGATTTCATGGTGCACAATCATAAGTCAAATAATTCTTCAAATTCTAGACAAGTGTATTTAAATGCTTAACATTTTTAATTTACACTGTGATGAATAAAATGGATCTGTTTCGCTAACGTTGTGGGGGGCTCGGATTACCTCTGATCGCTCCTCTCGCCAATTATTACTGTAAACCGCCACAATGCATCACAGAAATAGATACAGAAGACTCAAAAAGATCCTCGAAGGCATGCTCACTCACACAGCGACACATGCAATATAGACTTCTTATGCGATCGCTCCTCCCACCAGTTATTAAATTATAACAATAAATCGACTAGTTATGTGACAACTTATTTGATTGGCGCAGTTGCTCCTCCTGCCAGTTATCAATGGCAACCCCTCCACATAAAAGACATAGACAGAACAACTCCAAATAATTCAGTGTCAATGCATGAGTACATGAGTTATGCAATGTAAATGAATAATGCGATTGCTCCTCCTACACATTATTAATGACAACTATTGCAAAAAATAAAAAAAGACTGAAAACAACCTCGTGTCAAAACTTGAGGTCCTCTTGGTCACGCACGAGCATGTTTGCAGATGCAGTGTAGACGTTTTGTACTAATAATGCGATTGCTCCTCCTACCAGTTACTAATGAAAACAACATCAATGAATAGAAAGACTGGAAATAATCCAGTGTCAAATCTCGGGGTCAGCTCGCTCACACCAGCACGTGTGCACACGCATTGTAGACAAACTGTATAATTAATGCGATTGCTCCACCCACTCGCAGTAAATAAAAACAAGTGGAAATAATCGAGGTATGTTTGCTCACAAACAGGCACGTGTGCACACGATATGTAGACATGTTGTATGAAGAATGAGATTGCTTCTCCCACCAGTTATTAATGATAACGATAGCAATAACCCGGGGTCAAAATGTTAAGGTAAACTCGCTCACATGTGTGCACACGCTACAAAGACGAGTTGTATGAATAATGCAATTGCTCCTCCCACCAGTTATTATTGATAACAATGGCATTATACCAGTGTCAAAATCTTGAGGTAAACGAGCATGTGTGCACATGCTATGTAGACGAGTTGTGTAAATAATAAGATTGCTCCTCCCACCAGTTAGTAATCATAACTATAGAAATAATCAAGTGTGAAAAGCTCAACGTCTGCTTGCTCATGCACTAGCACGTGTGCAGGCGCGTTGTAAACGTGTTGTATAAATATTGCAATTGCTCCTCCAACCAGTTGCTAATGACTAAATGACTGGAAATAATCCAGCGTCAAGCCTTGCTCACACACCTGTGAACATGCTATGGAGATGTGTTCTATGAATAATGCAGTTGCTCCTCCCACCAGTTATTAATGATAACTATAGAAATAATGCAGAGTCAAAAGTTTAAGGTAAACTCCCTCACTCACAAGCACGTGTGCACACGCTATGTAGACAAATTGTGAGAATAATGCGATTGCTCCTCTCACCAGTTATTAATGATAACGATAGCAATAACCCGGGGTCAAAATGTTAAGGTAAACTCGCTCACATGTGTGCACACGCTACAAAGACGAGTTGTATGAATAATGCAATTGCTCCTCCCACCAGTTATTATTGATAACAATGGCATTATACCAGTGTCAAAATCTTGAGGTAAACGAGCATGTGTGCACATGCTATGTAGACGAGTTGTGTAAATAATAAGATTGCTCCTCCCACCAGTTAGTAATCATAACTATAGAAATAATCAAGTGTGAAAAGCTCAACGTCTGCTTGCTCATGCACTAGCACGTGTGCAGGCGCGTTGTAAACGTGTTGTATAAATATTGCAATTGCTCCTCCAACCAGTTGCTAATGACTAAATGACTGGAAATAATCCAGCGTCAAGCCTTGCTCACACACCTGTGAACATGCTATGGAGATGTGTTCTATGAATAATGCAGTTGCTCCTCCCACCAGTTATTAATGATAACTATAGAAATAATGCAGAGTCATAAGTTTAAGGTAAACTCCCTCACTCACAAGCACGTGTGCACACGCTATGTAGACAAATTGTAAGAATAATGCGATTGCTCCTCTCACCAGTTATTAATGATAACGATAGCAATAACCCGGGGTCAAAATGTTAAGGTAAACTCGCTCACATGTGTGCACACGCTACAAAGACGAGTTGTATGAATAATGCAATTGCTCCTCCCACCAGTTATTATTGATAACAATGGCATTATACCAGTGTCAAAATCTTGAGGTAAACGAGCATGTGTGCACATGCTATGTAGACGAGTTGTGTAAATAATAAGATTGCTCCTCCCACCAGTTAGTAATCATAACTATAGAAATAATCAAGTGTGAAAAGCTCAACGTCTGCTTGCTCATGCACTAGCACGTGTGCAGGCGCGTTGTAAACGTGTTGTATAAATATTGCAATTGCTCCTCCAACCAGTTGCTAATGACTAAATGACTGGAAATAATCCAGCGTCAAGCCTTGCTCACACACCTGTGAACATGCTATGGAGATGTGTTCTATGAATAATGCAGTTGCTCCTCCCACCAGTTATTAATGATAACTATAGAAATAATGCAGAGTCAAAAGTTTAAGGTAAACTCCCTCACTCACAAGCACGTGTGCACACGCTATGTAGACAAATTGTGAGAATAATGCGATTGCTCCTCTCACCAGTTATTAATGATAACTATAACAAGAATTCAGTGACAAAAGCTCAAGGTGTGCTTGCTCATGTACTAACATGTGCAGACGGGTTGTACAGTCGACGTGTTGTATAAATAATGCGATTGCTCCTCCAGCCAGTATTTACTGACAACTATGGCAATAAATATAAATGACTGGAAATAATCCAGCATCAAAGTTCGAGGTAACCTTGCTCACACATTAGCATGTGTGCACACGCTGTGTCGACAAGTTGTATGAATAATGCGATCGCTCCTCCCACAAGTTATCAATGACAACCTTTACCAGGGACTGAAGTGGGGGTCTAGTAAAGAGCAGTGTGTGTGCGCTCTAGTGAAGCTGGTGTAAACTCCAGAATAGAATAGAAACCAGACGCATGTTTGGCGTTCACTCATCTCACGTCGTCTTCTCGTCACGTTTGTGCCGCTCTGCAGAAGGACTACGGCGGTCCGCTGGTCTGCCAGGAGCACGAGCGCAAAGTCATCGTGGGCGTGAGCATGCAGCGGACCAAGTGCGCCTCGTCGCGGCCGGCGCTCTTCGTCAACGTGGCGTTCTACTCAGAGTGGATTTACAAGGTCTTCAAGCTGTACCCCAGCCCCGAGACAAACTGACGCTGTGCTGGGGAAGACTCACTGAAGTATTTTGTCTCCTGGAATATACTTGAATACTCACCGAGTACCACGACTACAAGGATGTGACACCCCCTCTAAGATCCCACACAGCCCCCCCGCCCCTCCTTCCTTTGCCTTGGCGAGCTGCTGCGGGTTGTGGTGCTAATGTTTGTAGCATGAGAGTGAAGGTCCCTGCCAAGGACAACACGGCTGTCGGGTCTCAGTTTGGGGGAAGCGTGGCCCCTGGTGGGCCGTGTGGTCAGCAGGACATTCGTCTTCCGTGCTCGCTCCGTCCTGGTGTACATACTTTATTGATTACACTCACCATGTCAGATGTTATGGGTCTTATAGACCTTCTTCTTCCTCTCGCCGCTGACGACGTGTTTAAAAAAAAATACATATATATTTATTTTTTCTTTTGAGATGAATTAAGATGAGCAGCATTGAGAGAACTAATATTCCTATCCTTAGTATGCCAATGCTGTCAGTGTGCTAATCGTTAGCAGGCTGAATGTCAACTTATTAGCATCACAACATCTGGACTACACATGTCAACATTGCAACTGTTAGCGAAGGAAAGCACTATCTGGCTGCAATCCAGATGCAATAGTAATGTAAATATTGGATGCACAAATGAAACCCACTTTTTGATGGAAATAACCCAATCTTATATTTTCAATGTACATTTTTGCAGAAAAGCACTCCAGTCGTTTTGAGGATCTTTTTGTAGTAGGTCCCTAAAAACAGCAGAGCAGTCCTGTCCTGTGGAGGATCTTTGGCTATCACTTTTGCAGTTGGTTGTCGAAATACATTCCACGACTCCTTTTTCATATAGAGGATCTTTGATTTGCATTTGTACAATCGGTGATTCCGTCATGCGCAGGATCTTTGACTAATATTTTTACAGTAGGTTCCCAAAAACCAAGAACACTCCCTTCATATAGAGGATCTTTGACTTTCTTTTTTGCAAAAGGTCGTTAACAAGAGCAGATGACTCTTTGTCATTTTTGATGATCGTTGAGTAACATTTCATCAACAAAAACAGCAAGCCACCTTTTTGATAGAAAATATCTTTAACTCATCTTTTTTCACTCAGTCCTCAAAAACAGCAGATCAATTCTATCATATATTTTAAACTGTATTTGTGCAGTCGGCCCTTAAGAACAGCTAAGTGCTCCTGTCACCTAGAGGATCTTTGACTATGTTTATAGTAGGTCCTCAAATACATCACACCACTCCTTTCCTATAGAGGATCTTTGATTTGCATTTATACAGTCGGTGATTCCGTCATGTGGAGGATCTTTGACTAATATTTTTACAGTAGGTTCCCAAAAACCAAGAACACTCCCTTCATATAGAAGATCTTTGACTTTCTTTTTTGCAAACGGTCGTTAACAAGAGCAGATGACTCTTTGTCATTTTTGATGATCGTTGAGTAACATTTCATCAACAAAAACAGCAAGCCACCTTTTTGATATAAAATATCTTTAACTCATCTTTTTTCACTCAGTCCTCAAAAACAGCAGATCAATTCTATCATATATTTTAAACTGTATTTGTGCAGTCGGCCCTTAAGAACAGCTAAGTGCTCCTGTCACCTAGAGGATCTTTGACTATGTTTATAGTAGGTCCTCAAATACATCACACCACTCCTTTCCTATAGAGGATCTTTGATTTGCATTTGTACAGTCGGTGATTCCGTCATGTGGAGGATCTTTGACTAATATTTTTACAGTAGGTTCCCAAAAACCAAGAACACTCCCTTCATATAGAAGATCTTTGACTTTCTTTTTTGAAAAAGGTCGTTAACAAGAGCAGATGACTCTTTGTCATTTTTGATGATCGTTGAGTAACATTTCATCAACAAAAACAGCAAGCCACCTTTTTGATATAAAATATCTTTAACTCATCTTTTTTCACTCAGTCCTCAAAAACAGCAGATCAATTCTATCATATATTTTAAACTGTATTTGTGCAGTCGGCCCTTAAGAACAGCTAAGTGCTCCTGTCACCTAGAGGATCTTTGACTATGTTTATAGTAGGTCCTCAAATACATCACACCACTCCTTTCCTATAGAGGATCTTTGATTTGCATTTGTACAGTCGGTGATTCCGTCATGTGGAGGATCTTTGACTAATATTTTTACAGTAGGTTCCCAAAAACCAAGAACACTCCCTTCATATAGAAGATCTTTGACTTTCTTTTTTGAAAAAGGTCGTTAACAAGAGCAGATGACTCTTTGTCATTTTTGATGATCGTTGAGTAACATTTCATCAACAAAAACAGCAAGCCACCTTTTTGATATAAAATATCTTTAACTCATCTTTTTTCACTCAGTCCTCAAAAACAGCAGATCAATTCTATCATATATTTTAAACTGTATTTGTGCAGTCGGCCCTTAAGAACAGCTAAGTGCTCCTGTCACCTAGAGGATCTTTGACTATGTTTATAGTAGGTCCTCAAATACATCACACCACTCCTTTCCTATAGAGGATCTTTGATTTGCATTTGTACAGTCGGTGATTCCGTCATGTGGAGGATCTTTGACTAATATTTTTACAGTAGGTTCCCAAAAACAAAGAACACTCCCTTCATATAGAGGATCTTTGACTTGCTTTTTTGCAAAAGGTCATTAACAAGAGCAGATGACTCTTTGTCATTTTTGATGACCGTTGAGTAACATTTCATCATCAAAAACAGCAAGCCACTTTTTTGATATAAAATATCTTTAACTCATCTTTTTTCACTCAGTCCTCAAAAACAGCAGATCAATTCTATCATATATTTTAAACTGTATTTGTGCAGTCGGCCCTTAAGAACAGCTAAGTGCTCCTGTCACCTAGAGGATCTTTGACTATGTTTATAGTAGGTCCTCAAATACATCACACCACTCCTTTCCTATAGAGGATCTTTGATTTGCATTTGTACAGTCGGTGATTCCGTCATGTGGAGGATCTTTGACTAATATTTTTACAGTAGGTTCCCAAAAACCAAGAACACTCCCTTCATATAGAGGATCTTTGACTTGCTTTTTTGCAAAAGGTCATTAACAAGAGCAGATGACTCTTTGTCATTTTTGATGACCGTTGAGTAACATTTCATCATCAAAAACAGCAAGCCACTTTTTTGATATAAAATATCTTTAACTCATCTTTTTTCACTCAGTCCTCAAAAACAGCAGACCAATCCTATCATATAGAAGATCTTTAAACTGCATTTGTACTGTCGGCCCTTAAAAACAGTTCAGTGCTCCTGTGTCGTAGAAGATCTTTGACTATGTTTATAGTAAGTCCTCAAATACATCACACCACTCCTTTCTTATAGAGGATCTTTGACTTGCATTTGTACAGTCGGTGATTCCGTTATGCGCAGGATCTTTGACTAATATTTTTACAGTTGGTTCCCAAAAACCAAGAACATTCCCTTCATATAGAGGATCTTTGACTTGCTTTTTTTGCAAAAGGTCATTAAAAAGAGGAGTGTTTTTTTTGTCATTTTGGATGGTCTTTGAGTAACATTTTTACAGTAGGTCATCAAAAACAGCAAACCACTTCTTTGATATAAAATATATTTTACTCACATTATACAGTCAGTGCTCAAAAACAGCAAACCACTTCTTTGATATAAAATATCTTTAACTAATCTTTTTTCACTCAGTCCTCAAAAACAGCTGACCAATCCTATCAAAAATATATATAGAAGATCTTTGAACTGCATTGGTACAGTCGGCCCTTAAAAACAGCTCAATGCTCCTGTCACGTAGAGGATCTTTTGACTATGTTTATAGTAGGTCCTCAAATATATCACCTTTTTCTATAGAGGATCTTTGACTTGAATTTTTGCAATAGGTCCTTTAACAGAGAATATTATTCTTGTCATGTGGACTTTCATTTTTTCAGTCATCCTCAAAAACAGCAGAACACACCTTGCATAGGACAGGATAGACTTATTTATCCCACTATGGGGAAATCACGTTGTTGCAAAGCAGGTTTTTACAGACAGTAACAGAAGTAAAACGTAATGAAAAATAAATACTAAATATTGTGCACTAATATGTATCGATAAAAGATCAAATGAAACACTAACGCCCGTATTGCACACCAAGAAAAAAAAAATTGACCAACATTTGGACGGTCACTCCTTAACAGCATCACACCACTCCTTTCATTTAGAAGATCTTTGATTAAAAATGTTAGTCTGTCCTCAAAAACAACATACATTCTTTCTGTATAAAGGATCTTTGACTATCAACTAGTCCTTAAAAACGACACATCACTTCTGTCACATAATGATCTTTAAACAACTGGAAATGATCAACCTGTGCTTGCACTTGTTTTATAGTTGATGCGATCGCTCCTCACACCAAGTTATCAGTAAAAGGCTCCAAATAATCCAATAAGTCAAAGAACACAATAAGTTGCTGGTTTTTTAACCAGCTTGTGTTTTATTGATGTATGGCTATATTAGCCATAATATAACAAACCATCGATCACTGGTCATTTTTTCAAAGTCCTAAGCTGGTTTTGCGAGTCTATCCATTCGTCCGTTTTCTGCTGCTTGCCCCTCTCAGGGTCGCGGGGAGATTGCTGGAGCCTATCCCAGCCGCACTTGGGCGGAAGGCAGGGTACACAAGTACATACAGACAAATAGGTTCTCATTTCCACGTGTAAAAAAACAACCAACTCTATATAATCCCCACTCGCTGACTTTCATTTTATTTTTATGTGAACTGACAAGAAGCCAACTGTGCTTTTATTTTGTGTTACTTATTTAATTGTAAATAGCCCTGTGTAAATTGTGTAATTTTTGTACATAACACAACGATGACCGAATATATATTTTTTTATAATGTAAAACCTGTCAAAGCTGCTATTTTTGGGCCTTTTTTTTTTAATAATATATATATATAGATGCATTTTTGTTGTTATTTTTCAAGTGAAATGTTGTAGCCGCTGCATTACTCTGATTTTAATAAACAACTCCTCACGCCAGCGCAGTGAGGTACCGTCATGGACCTGGCCTTGTTTCTCTCATTTTTTTATGCTTTTAAAAATATGTTATCTATTATTATCATAATTGGCAACTTTATTTATCCACAAGGGAAATGGTTTGACATACATACATACAGTAGCTCTTTTAACCCAATATTCATGGTTGTTGTTACTTTGCGCCATCTAAAAAGTATGCTAGCTGTTTACATGCTAACATTAACATGCTATTATTACTTTGCTAACGTTGTATGAATAGCATTTTTGCAAATGTTATATGTTTTAACCTAATAATCATGGATTTTGTTACTTGGCGCCATCTTAAAAGAATGCTAGCTGATCCCCTGTTAGCATGCTATCATTTTAGCTACCGTATTTTCCGCACCATAAGGCGCCCTGGGTTATAAGCCGCGCCTTCAATGAACGGCATATTTCAAAACTTTGTCCACCTATAAGCCGCCCCGTGTTGTAAGCCGCATCTAACTGCGCTAAAGGAATGTCAAAAAAACAGTCAAATAGGTCAGTCAAACTTTAATAATATATTAAAACCAGCGTGATGTGGGCGCGCATGGAGTCGTATATCAACATGGACGAAGCTGCGTGGAAAAAGCCACCCGGCCTCTTCGCGTAAACTTAAACTTACCTTAACCACTCGCTCATCTTTTCTTCATCCATCCCTTCGAGTTAGCTTTTATGATGACGCCGGCTGGAAAGGTCTCTTTTGGCAAGGTCTTCCTTTTGAATATCACCATGGGTGGAAGTTAGCATGGCAAGCTAGAACCACAGTGAAGGATGACTTCTCATTCCCTGTGGTGCGAATATTCACCGTACCGTACGTGCTCCCGTTGTATCCACAGTGCGGTTCACAGGAATATCAGTTGCTGTGAAATAGTAATCCGTGTGCGGATGGAGAGATTGCGTCTTTTCATGAACCGGATCCCTGTCGCTTTGTAGGAGCCATTTTGTGGTCTTTACAGATGTAAACACACAAAGGAAATGAAACGTACGGTGATATCCGCGCGCTTTTTCTTCTTCTACGCGGGCGGGTGGTTGCTTACAGTAGAAGAAGAAGCGCTTCCTGTTCTATGGGGGCGGGTGCTTACCTTGGCGGTTGCTTGCGTAGAAGAAGAAGCGCTTCCTGTTCTACCGGGGAAAAAGATGGCGGCTGTTTACCGAAGTTGCGAGACCGAAACTTTATGAAAATGAATCTTAATATTTATCCATATATAAAGCGCACCGGGTTATAAGGCGCACTGTCAGCTTTTGAGAAAATTTGTGGTTTTTAGGTGCGCCTTATAGTGCGGAAAATACGCTAATTTGACGTACTAATCATGGGTTGAGTTGCTTGGCGCCATCTTAAAAGTATTGTAGCTGCTAGTTAAAAAAAAGTTACAAATATAGGATATGTCATTTTTTAGGCTTTCCTTGTTTGTTTTTGTTTTTAGTTTCTTGTAAGTTGTTCTGTCTTTTTTGTGTCGAATGTCCTTCCTGTTTTTTTACACAACTGCTATTTTTTACATAACATGCACAGGATTTGGCAAATTACGTTGACTTTTTTTGTTTATGCTAGCGTTTTTGCTAATTTAACCTTCCTAATGATGGATTTCTTTACTTGGCACCGTCTTAAAAGTATGCTAGCTGTTGACATGCTAACATTAACATGTTAACAATACTTTGCGAACATTTATTGATAGCAATTTTGCTAACTATATTGGTTTTAACCTAATAACCATGGATTTTGTTACTTGGCGCCATCTTAAAAGTAGACTAGCTGTTAGTTCTCAAAAGTTACAGATAGGATATGTCCCTTTTTAAGCTTTCCTGGTTTTGTTTTCACTTCCTTGTGAGTGGTTCTGTTGTCTTTTCTTTTCTTATTTGTGTGGCGTGTCCTTCCTGTTTCTCACACATTTTATATTATTTACATGATTTGCACAGGACTTTGTAAATTACATTGGCATTTTTTTTGTTTTATGCTAGCATTTCAGCTCATTTAAACTACTAATCGTGGATTTTGTTGCTTAGCCCCATCTTAAAAGTATGCTAGCTTTTCGTTTTATGCTAGCATTTTAAAGCTCATTTAAACTACTAATCATGGATTTTGTAGCTTAGCGGCATCTTAAAAGTATGCTAGCTTTTCGTTTTATGCTAGCCCATCCATCCATTTTCTACCGCCTATCCTTTTTGGGGTCGCGGGGGGCGCCGGAGCCTATCTCAGCTACAATCGGGCGGAAGGCGGTGTACACCCTGGACAAGTCGCCACCTCATCGCAGGTTTTATGCTAGCATTTCACCTAATTTAAACTATTAATCATGGATTTTGTTGCTTAGCGCCATCTTAAAAGTATGCTAGCTTTTTGTTTTACGCTAGCATTTTAGCTCATTTAAACTACTAATCATGGATTTTGTAGTTTAGCGGCATCTTAAAAGTATCCTAGTTTTTCGTTTTATGCTAGCATTTTAGCTAATTTAAACTACTAATCATAGATTTTGTAGCCTAGCGCCATCTGAAAAGTATGCTAGCTTTTCATTTTATGCTAGCATTTTAGCTCATTTAAACTACTAATCATGGATTTTGTAGCCTAGCGCCATCTGAAAAGTATGCTAGCTTTTTTTTATGCTAGCATTTTAGCTCATTTAAACTACTAATCATTGATTTTGTAGCTTAGCGGCATCTTAAAAGTATGCTAGCTTTTCGTTTTATGCTAGCATTTCACTTAGTTTAAACTATTAATCATGGATTTTGTTGCTTAGCGCCATCTTAAAAGTATGCTAGCTTTTTGTTTTACGCTAGCATTTTAGCTTATTTAAACTACTAATCATGGATTTTGTTGCTGAGCGCAATCTTAAAAGTATGCTAGCTTTTCATTTTATGCTAGCATTTTAAAGCTCATTTAAACTACTATTCATGGATGTTGTAGTTTAGCGCCATCTTAAAAGAATGCTAGCTTTTCATTTTATGCTAGCATTTCACCTAATTTAAACTATTAATCATGGATTTTGTTGCTTAGCGCCATCTTAAAAGTATGTTAGCTTTTTGTTTTACGCTAGCATTTTAGCTCATTTAAACTACAAATCATGGATTTTGTTGCTTTGCGCCATCTTAAAAGTATGCTAGCTTTTCGTTTTATGCTAGCATTTCACTTAGTTTAAACTATTAATCATGGATTTTGTTGCTTAGCGCCATCTTAAAAGTATGCTAGCTTTTTGTTTTACGCTAGCATTTTAGCTTATTTAAACTACTAATCATGGATTTTGTTGCTGAGCGCAATCTTAAAAGTATGCTAGCTTTTCATTTTATGCTAGCATTTTAAAGCTCATTTAAACTACTATTCATGGATGTTGTAGTTTAGCGCCATCTTAAAAGAATGCTAGCTTTTCATTTTATGCTAGCATTTCACCTAATTTAAACTATTAATCATGGATTTTGTTGCTTAGCGCCATCTTAAAAGTATGTTAGCTTTTTGTTTTACGCTAGCATTTTAGCTCATTTAAACTACAAATCATGGATTTTGTTGCTTTGCGCCATCTTAAAAGTATGCTAGCTTTTCGTTTTATGCTAGCATTTTAACTAATTTTGTACTTTTTCACCTAATAATCATGAATTCCGATACTTGGCGCCATCTCGGAAGTGTGCTAGCTGTTCTACTGTAACTGTTAGCATGTAAGTTTGACCTGACAACATCGTCTACTGGCTTGTACTGCTCGAAATGTTGTATGCAGGGGACCAAAGATCTGGAACCGGCTTGATGAGAGCCTCAGGATGCTGCATTCATTCTCCAACTTCAAAAAGAAACTGAAATCATACCTATTTAGGGTGACCATTTCCATGACACCAAAAAGGAGGACATTATGCGGCATATCAATAAATTACTATGGTGTACATAGGACTCTGGTATACTCTTATTTATAGTACAATTTTGAGTGGTTTAAAGATGATGTTTGTGTGGCTGAATAGGAAAAAATATTAAAGTCAAGTGTTTGTTAACAGTATTTGTATTTATTCAATACATTGTGGTGTTCAAAAAGTGACCACTGAGATGAATCTTTTCAAGTGCAGAGTGCCACAAAGCATAACATGTGTGGACTTAAATGTAGTTAACATATATAATTAAAAAAAAATGCCACAAAAATTTTTCCACATCAACATCAAGGCTGCTTGCTGCATATCTGGTTGCGTTATGCAGAATATGGGCCAAACAGTTTGCAGGTAGCACATCTTTTTGGCTCAGTTTCAGCTTCTGATACACACTGTTATGTTTGCCACAATTGACACTGGCATTGTCTGCTGCATATGCAGACATGTTTTTCACCTCTAAGCCAGACATCTCAAGTTTTGCCAGCAGCTGGTTTGTTATGGCTTCTGACGTTTCGTTGCTGTCACTATAAAAATCCAACAGGACATGTTGGATGCCTTCATCAAAGTGAAAATACCTTACCACAATGGGAAAACACTTGTTTGTTCCTTTATTTGAGGCGTCGGTTGCTACGGAAAAGGGTAGGTTGTTTTCTTTTATGTAGTCGGTATGTTCCTGTACCGAATAGTGAGCGATGACGTTCTCGCACAATGCCTTGGCTTTTGTTCGGCCACAGGCCATCCCTTTAGCTGTGGGATAGTCACTGAAAATCTCCCGGTCCACTTTCATGCCGCAGTCTAAACTTCTGTAGGACTGGTGATGCTTTACAGCAGTGGTTCTCAACCTTTTTTCAGTGATGTACCTCCTGTGAACATTTTTTTAATTCAAGTGCCCCCTAATCAGAGCAAAGCATTTTTGGTTGAAAAAAAGAGATAAAGAAGTAAAATACAGCACTATGTCATCAGTTTCTGATTTATTAAATTGTATAACAGTGCAAAATATTGCTCATTTGTAGTGGTCTTTCTTAAACTATTTGGAAAAAAATATGTAAAATAACTAAAAACTTGTTGAAAAATAAACAAGTGATTCAATTATAAATAAAGATGTCTACACATAGAAGTAATCATCAACTTAAAGTGCCCTCTTTGGGGATTGTAATAGAGATCCATCTGGATTCAGGAACTTAATTCTAAACATTTCTTCACAAAAAAAGAAATCTTTAACATCAATATTTATGGAACATGTCTACAAAAAATCTAGCTGTCAACACTGAATATTGCATTGTTGCATTTCTTTTCACAGTTCTTTTTGACAGACATTTTAGTGAGGGTCAAACCATCATGGCATGGGGGAAACTCTGGGTTTATGGTAATGAATGGAATAGCCTACTTGATTTGATGTTCAGTTTATGAACTTACATTACATTACATACCCCCAGGGTACCATTTGAGAACCACTGCTTTACAGCATGGTACACCTTGCACAGTTCCGCAGCAGTTATCTTGTCATCCAGGGGCGACGAAACTTCATGAAAAAATGTCCTCATTGAAGAGGTACCTGCCGCATGTTTATTACTTTTATGTTTATCCGTACCCGCATGCCGTTCAATTGCAGCTTTCCCCTGACTACTTACGTCGACATCACATCGACAAAGTGTGCAGAAGCCATGGAATGAGTCTCGGCTGCTTTTCGTTATAAATTCGTTCTCTTTTATCCATTCAGAATTAAACGAGGTCTTGCGTTTTGGCATGATGCTAACTTTCTGTCAATGTTATGCCGCAGCATATACTTTTTTAACCAATGATAAGCAGATTTGTATCCGACACAGCTCTTAGCCAATCATTTGATATGTTACTGCGTTGGGGGCATTTTTTACGGTCTTTGATTGGCTATCGCGCTGCAGCCCAGCAAAGATGAAAAAACTCCGCTCTTCAAGCCTAGTGCCTCAAAAAGGAGGACAAATACGTGTCCGGCTTGAAGCTGCGCCGGACGCCGGACAGGGCATTAAAAATCCGGACTGTCCGGCCTAAATCCGGACACCTGGTCACCCTATACCTATTAACCACCTATCTCTAATGCCTCATGTGGGGTAGACTACTGTTGGGTTGTGCGTGGTTGAATGTATGTATGTATGTACAGTATGTGTATGCTTGCTTTAGTGCTCCTATTTTGTGTTTATCATATCGCGTTTTTGTGCTTGCCACCATGTCTCAGCATTCCATGCATATACTGACCTCTGGACCCCCTGCCAAAAGCTTCTTCTAGCTTATCTGGGGGACCCACTTACCACCATCCTTAAATGGATATTCACTGCTGTTGTAATTGTAATATGTAATTGTAATTGTAATATGGTATTGTTTTAGTGCTGTAATTCTAATATGGTATTGTTAGAGATGCTACCTCAGTAGAAACATTTAAGTCCCATCTCAAAACTCATTTGTATACTCTAGCCTTTGAATAGCCCCCCTTTTTTTAGACCAGTTGATCTGCCGTTTCTTTTCTTTTCTCCTCTGCTCCCCCCTATCCCTTGTGGAAGGGGAGACACACAGATCCGGTGGCCATGGATGGGGTGCTGGCTGTCCGGGGTCGGGACCCGGGGTGGACCGCTCGCCTGTATATCGGTTGGGAACATCTCTGCGCTGCTGACCCGTCTCCGCTCGGGATGGTTTCCTGCTGACCCCACTGTGGACTGGACTCTTACTGTTATGCTGGATCCACTATGGACTGGACTCTCACAATATTATGTTAGACCCACTCGACATCCATTGCATTCGGTCTCCCTAGAGGGGGGGGGGGGGGGGGGGGTTACCCACATATGCGGTCCTCTCCAAGGTTTCTCATAGTCATTCACATCGACGTCCCACTGGGGTGAGTTTTTCCTTGCCCTTATGTGGGCTATACCGAGGATGTCGTTGTGGCTTGTGCAGCCCTTTGAGACACTTGTGATTTAGGGCTATATAAATAAACATTGATTGATTGATTGATTGATTGATTGATTGTGAATTTTATGCTAACATGTTAGCGAATTTCATACTTTTTAACCAGATAATACTAACCAGTTTGTTCTGTTTAGGGACGAGAGTGGGAATAAGCACACAAGAAGGAATTAATATGGAGGTGGACGACCAGGATTATGACGTCGTAGCTCAACGTGTTAGGACCAGTTTATTAAGGATGCTAAAACCAGTCCAATGTAAGTCAAGTTTGGCAGTAAACTAGCATGTGGATATGTCATCTACCTCTATAGGTACGTTATGGTGTTCACTGTTTGCCTTGTCTTTCCTCCAGTGATCTATTGTGGACAATACTGTACTGGTCCAAAAGAACTTTATGCCTCGGTCCTAGTGCAGTCATAAAAAACTGATGGCGTGCAGACCAGATATAAAAGGTCATGTTTAGACTTTTTTTTTTTTTTTTTTTTTTGGAAGCTATACGTTTCCCAGAAGACTCTGTCCCGCTTGACATCAACTTCCAAACACTATAAAAAAAAATAGAAGGGTCCATAGCACCTCAAATGATCTGTGGACTTATGATTTAAGCAAACTTAAACATCCAGTTGTCTTCCTAGATGATAAATACATTGTTATTTCTCCTGGTGTATAAAATGTCTTAGTGTGTTTTAATGAAGCCAAAAGCACACCAGTTTTTTTTAAATATACGCTTTAATCATTCTTGAGTCGTAAAGGACGTAATGCAGTCAAGTGTTATTTGGCGACCTCTGCTGGCCACTATGTGTTACTGCGCTGCTCGCTGACTGCCCGCTTCTTTCTTGCAGGCACGACACACTGTGAGGACAGGAAGGAATCGGACATTGTCTCAAAGACTAAGCTAAGTCCTCTCTTCTTCCAGTCTCACACACGTCCTGCTGCCGGTTTTTGGGATCATGGTGGACCAGAGTCTGGGTCGAGTTGAATGGTCCACACTCAACACTTCCAGAACCTAGAGACATTATTCAAAAAAAGAAAAGATATTTGTTTTTCCAATAAGTCCTCAAAAACAGCAAAGCTAGCCTGGTCTTGAGATAATATTTTGCTTGTGTTTATGCAGTAGATCCTCAAAAATAGCAGAGTGCTTCTATTACACAGAAGCGTTTTTTTCAAATAGATTCTTAAAAACGCTACAGAATTTTGCATTTTGTAGCTAATTCTCTATTAAAAACAGCACATACATACACTACTGTCACACGGAGG
Source organism: Nerophis lumbriciformis (assembly GCF_033978685.3). Lineage (NCBI taxonomy): Eukaryota > Metazoa > Chordata > Actinopteri > Syngnathiformes > Syngnathidae > Nerophis > Nerophis lumbriciformis. Next base: position 49,818,437 of record NC_084552.2, read on the forward strand.
AATTTTGATTAGCATTTTTGCAGGTGGTCACCAAAAAGAGCAGATTGTTCCTGTTATATACGGTACAGAATATTTGGTTCGAGATTATAAATTAGATACCCCAAAACAGCTAAGCACTCCTTTCATATAGTGGATCTTTGACTAACATTTTTACAGTCAGTCCTCAAAAATAGCAGACCACTCTTTTGATATCAAGAAATCTTTGACTTGCATTTTTGCAGTTGATCCTCAAAAACAGCAGAGCGCCCCTGTCGTATGGATAATCTTTTGAGTAGAGTAGATTTCTAAAAACAGCAGAACGCTACTTTCACATACGGAATCTTTAACAAGTGCTTTTGCAGTCACTTCCTAAAAACCGCACAGCACTCCTGTCATTTAAAGAATCTTTGAACGGTGGTATTAAATTTGATTCCTAAAAACAGCACAGCACTCTTGTCATATAAACATTTTGATTTACAGTAGATTCCTAAAAACAGTGGAATGCTCTTATACAGAATCTTTGACCAGTGCTTTCGCAGTCAATCCCTAAAAACCTCAGAGCGCTCCTTAAAGAATCTTTGAATGGTGGTAGTGAATTAGATTCCTAAAAACAGCTGCTCGCTGACTCGCTTTTAGCGGTTGATCCCCAAAATAGGATTTTCATTGAGGATTTTTGACTAGCAATGTTGCAGTTGGTCGACAAAAACAGCAGAGCATTCCTATCATATAGAATCTTCGACTAGTGCTTTTGCAACCAATCCTCAAAAACCACAGAGCTCACCAGTTGCATAATTAATCTTTGAATAATGCTAATAAATAGACCCCAAAAAACAGCATAGCGCTCTTATCAAGTCTTTGACTACCATTTCTGCAGTCAGTCCCTAAAAACAGCAGAGTGCTTCTGTCATAGTGAATATTTGCCTAGTGCTCATGCAGTCGATCCTTAAAAACTTTAGAGCGCTCTCGTCATTTAGAGAATAATTGAATAGTGGTAATAAATTAGATGCCTAAAAACAGCACAGCACTCTTGTCATATCGATCCTTTTTTTGTAGTACAGTAGATTCCTAAAAATAGTAGAATACTTTTATACAGAATTTTTGACCAGTGCTTTTGCAGTCAATGCTTAAAAACCTCAGAGCGCTCCTGTCGATTAAAGAATCCTTGAATAGTGGTAATAAATTAGATTCCTAAAAACAGCAGCTCCCTCCTGTCATATAGAGAATCTTCGGCTCACTTTTAACAGTTGATCCTCAAAAAAGGATTTTCATTTCAAAAAGGATTTTTGACTACTGTTTTTGGAGTTGGTTCACAAAAACAGCAGAGCACTCCTACCATAGAGAATCTTTGCCTAGTGTTTTCGCAGTCAATCCTCAAAAACCGCAGAGGTCACCGGTCGCATAATGAATCTTCCAATAGCGGTAATAAATTAGATCCCCAAAACAGCCTCGCGCTCCTATCGAGAATCTTTGACTACCATTTCTGCAGTCGGTGCTTAAAAAAAGCAGTGTGCTTATGTCATAGAGGATCTTTGAGAGACCTCCCGCCATTTAAAGAGTGTTGGAATATTGGTATTTGATTCCTAAAAACAGCACATTGCTCTTGTCGTATCGATATTCTTTGGCCAACATTTTTGCAGTCGATCTTCAAAAATAGCAAAGGTCACATAGAAGATATGTAAGCTGAATGGAAGTTTGTTTTTTTGTGGTTTTCAAGCAGTTCTTGAGTCAGAATTTTAGCTTTATGAGTGGGACGAACCTCTGAGTCCAGTGGGAGGCATGCGGGGTGGACAGTAGGACACCTGAGAGGGATGCCAGTCCACAAGGATGGTCCAGGTCTAGTGTCCTGCCAGGTACAAAAACAGCACGTGTAAAGGTCGCTGTACTGTTGTCAGGCACGTGATGAAACTTCGAGTGGAGCTGCTGAGCTGAGACGCTCTGAGGAGCTGTGAAGGACAAAGGAGGTCAGTATTTTCCACAGTGTGTCCATGAATACTTGCCAAAAAGTACTCACTACTTTGTTGGACCTCCCTCCTCCACTTGGCCCGCCTGTTTGAGAACCACACCTGTGTCAAGAGACAAACAGGAAGTGATAAAGCAGCAAACGACAACAAACGATGGACTAGTCTCATGGAACATGTTGTCTACTTTGATGGTCTCCTCTGCAAGCTGGGTCTGGTTGGACAACTTGTCCCTGGTGAACATGTCCGCATACTGACTCTGGGAGAACGCTGATCCATGAGGCAAACGACATCAAAAGATGAATTTTTATTGAAAAAAATCAAACTAAACTCTGCAAGTCACCTTTCTCCAAGACCTTAGTCTGCTGCTGAGTGAAGGTTGTTCTCGTCCTCAGAGGGACACCTTTTGTCTCCATGCTGGTGCTGGAGAAACCTGATACAGTCACAACATTAGCACACATCATGCTGCTTCTTTGACGCCACAGAATTTTTGTCTTATAGAGGATCTTTAACCCGCGGTTTGGTGAAATATCCTTAAAGACCGCAGAACTCTCCTGTCATATAGAGGACCTTTGACTAATAGTCCTTAAAAACAGCAGAGCTATCATTTCATACAGAGAGCTTTTGACTAACGTTTTACAGTCGCTTCTCAATAACGGCAAATAACTCTTGTCATATTGAAGACCTTTGACTAGTGTTTTGGTGGAGTAGTCTTAAAAACAGCACAGCTCTCTTGTCATATGAAGGATCTTAGAGTAGAAGTAGGCCCTTAAAAACATTAATTACTTCTGTCATTTGGAGGATCTTGGACTAGAGTTTTGGTGGAGTACCCTTAAAAAGACCACTCTTTCATTTAGAGGATCTTTGACTAACATTTAGAACAGTGGTTCTTAACCTGGGTTCGATTGAACCCTAGGAGTTCGGTGAGTCGGGCTCAGGGGTTCGGCGGAGGTCAAGACACACCCGACTCATCGTGTAAATAAAAACTTCTCCTTTTTGGCGTATTACGGATACGGCAACAGCAGAAGTCAAACTGATTTGCAGGTGTGTAATTTGTTGTGAGTTTATGCACTGTGTTGGTTTTGTTGTTTGAACAAGGTGATGTTCATGCACGGTTCATTTTGTGCACCAGTAAAAAAATATGGTAACACTTTAGTATGGGGAACATATTCACCATTAATTAGTTGCTTATTAACATGCAAATTAGTAACATTTAGGCTCTTAGCTAGTCATTATTAAGTACTTATTTATGCCTTAATTGGCATGGCCTTATTATAAGCCTAACCCTCTAACCCTGGCCCTAACCCTCTAACCCTAACCAAACAACTCTAAATTAAGTCTTTGTTACTTAGAATATGTTCCCCATACTAAAGTGTTACCAAAAACATATAACTTCGTCTTGAATTTGAAAAAAAAACAAAAAAAAAACATTTTATTTTTCACCAAAGAAGGGTTCGGTGAATGCGCATATAAAACTAGTGGGGTTCGGTACCTCCAACAAGGTTAAGAACCACTGATTTAGAACCTTAGAAACGGTAGACCCCTCCTGTAACATAGAAGATCTTGGACTGGTGTTTGTGTAGTCAGTCCTCAAAAAATCTGGCTACTCCTTTGATATAAAACAGTGATTCTCAAACTGTGGAATGTGTACCACTAGTAGTACACTAACTCTATTTAGTGGTACGCCAACAAATCACTGGATTAAAGTACAGTGTTTTTTTTTCTGATATTCAAACACAGTAGATGATCTTTGAATTGCACTTTCCTTAAAAACAGCAGAATGCTATTGCCATATAGAGATGTTCTGACTAGCAGCAGGTGCTTAAAGCAGTATACAACTCCTGTCCTGTGGACTCGGAGGATCATTGACTAGTATTTTGATGGAATAGCCTTAAAAACAACAGGGATCTCCTGTCATAAAGATTATTTTTGATCTATGTTTTTTGCAGTCGGTCACTAATAGTAACAGAACTTTGACTCATAGCCCATCCTTAAAAACAGCAGACCAATAATTTCATATAGAGAGCCTTTGACTAACTTTTTAAAGTAGCTTCTAAATAACGGCAAATATTGTCATACTGAGAAACTTTGACTAGTGTTTTGGTGGAGTAGTCTTAAAAACAGCACAGCTCTCCTGTCATACGGAGGATCTTAGAGTAGAAGTAGGCCCTTAAAAACATCAAATTACTTCTGTCATTTGGAGGATCTTGGACTAGAGTTTTGGTGGAGTACCCTTAAAAAGACCACTCTTTCATTTAGAGGATCTTTGACTAACATTTAGAACAGTGGTTCTTAACCTGGGTTCGATTGAACCCTAGGAGTTCGGTGAGTCGGGCTCAGGGGTTCGGCGAAGGTCAAGACACACCCGACTCATCGTGTAAATAAAAACTTCTCCTTTTTGGCGTATTACGGATACGGCAACAGCAGAAGTCAAACTGATTTGCAGGTGTGTAATTTGTTGTGAGTTTATGCACTGTGTTGGTTTTGTTGTTTGAACAAGGTGATGTTCATGCACGGTTCATTTTGTGCACCAGTAAAAAAATATGGTAACACTTTAGTATGGGGAACATATTCACCATTAATTAGTTGCTTATTAACATGCAAATTAGTAACATTTAGGCTCTTAGCTAGTCATTATTAAGTACTTATTAATGCCTTATTCGGCATGGCCTTATTATAAGCCTAACCCTCTAACCCTAACCAAACAACTCTAAATTAAGTCTTTGTTACTTAGAATATGTTCCCCATACTAAAGTGTTACCAAAAACATATAACTTCGTCTTGAATTTGGAAAAAAAAAAAAAAACATTTTATTTTTCACTAAAGAAGGGTTCGGTGAATGCGCATATGAAACTGGTGGGGTTCGGTACCTCCAACAAGGTTAAGAACCACTGATTTAGAACCTTAGAAACGGTAGACCACTCCTGTAACATAGAAGATCTTGGACTGGCGTTTGTGTAGTCAGTCCTCAAAAAAGCTGGCTACTCCTTTGATATAAAACAGTGATTCTCAAACTGTGGAATGTGTACCACTAATAGTACACTAACTCCATTTAGTGGTACGCCAACAAATCACTGGATTAAAGTACAGTGTTTTTTTTCCTGATATTCAAACACAGTAGATGATCTTTGAATTGCACTTTCCTTAAAAACAGCAGAATGCTATTGCCATATAGAGATGTTCTGACTAGCAGCAGGTGCTTAAAGCAGTATACAACTCCTGTCCTGTGGACTCGGAGGATCATTGACTAGTATTTTGATGGAATAGCCTTAAAAACAACAGGGATCTCCTGTCATAAAGATTATTTTTGATCTATGTTTTTTGCAGTCGGTCACTAATAGTAACAGACCACTCTTTTCATATAGAGGACATTTGACTAATAGTCCATCCTTAAAAACAGCAGACCAATCATTTCATATAGAGAGCCTTTGACTAACTTTTTACAGTAGCTTCTCAATAACGGCAAATAACTCTTGTCATACTGAGGAACTTTGCACAGCTCTCCTGTCATACGGAGGATCTTAGAGTAGAAGTCGGCCCTTAAAAACATCAAATTACTTCTGTCATTTGGAGGATCTTGGACTAGAGTTTTGGTGGAGTACCCTTAAAAAGACCACTCCTTTCATTTAGAGGATCTCTGACTAACATTTAGAACCTTAGAAACAGTAGACCACTCCTGTAACATAGAAGATCTTGGACTGGCGTTTGTATAGTCAGTCCTCAAAAAAGCTGGCTACTCCTTTGATATAAAACAGTGATTCTCAAATTGTGGAATGTGTACCACTAGTAGTACACTAACTCTATTTAGTGGTACGCCAACAAATCACTGGATTAAAGTACAGTGTTTTTTTTTCTGATATTCAAACACAGTAGATGATCTTTGAATTGCACTTTCCTTAAAAACAGCAGAATGCTATTGCCATATAGAGATGTTTTGACTAGCAGCAGGTGCTTAAAGCAGTATATAACTCCTGTCCTGTGGACTCGGAGGATCATTGACTAGTATTTTGATGGAATAGCCTTAAAAACAACAGGGATCTCCTGTCTTAAAGATTATTTTTGATCAACTTGATGGAATAGCCTTAAAACAACAGGGATCTCCTGTCATAAAGATTATTTTTGATCTATGTTTTTTGCAGTCGGTCACTAATAGTAACAGACCACTCTTTTCATATAGAGGACATTTGACTAATAGTCCATCCTTAAAAACAGCAGACCAATCATTTCATATAGAGAGCCTTTGACTAACTTTTTACAGTAGCTTCTCAATAACGGCAAATAACTCTTATCATACTGAGGAACTTTGACTAGCGTTTTGGTGGAGTAGTCTTAAAAACAGCACAGCTCTCCTGTCATACGGAGGATCTTAGAGTAGAAGTCGGCCCTTAAAAACATCAAATTACTTCTGTCATTTGGAGGATCTTGGACTAGAGTTTTGGTGGAGTACCCTTAAAAAGACCACTCCTTTCATTTAGAGGATCTCTGACTAACATTTAGAACCTTAGAAACAGTAGACCACTCCTGTAACATAGAATATCTTGGACTGGGATTTATAGTCCTCAAAAAAGCAGGCTACTCTTTTGATATAGAACATGGATTCTCAAACTGTGGTCTATGTACCACTAGTAGTACGCGGGATCTGTCTAGTGGTACGCCAACGAATCACTGGATTAAAGTACATTGTTTTATTTTCTGATATTCAAACACAGTAGATGATCTTTGAATTGCACTTTCCTTAAAAACAGCAGAATGCTATTGCCATATAGAGATGTTTTGACGAGCAGCAGGTGCTTAAAGCAGTATACAATTCCTGTCCTGTGGACTCGGAGGATCATTGACTAGTATTTTGATGGAATAGCCTTAAAAACAACAGGGATCTCCTGTTATAAAGATTATTTTTGACCTATGTTTTTTGCAGTCGGTCACTAACAGCAACAGACCACTCCATTCATATAGAGGATCTTTGATTAACAGTAGGTCGTCAACTGCACTCCCGTAATATTTGTCCATGTGACTTACTGTCTTCAGTCCTGCAGGGTGCATGGCTGTCCATCCAGGCCTGTGGCTTGACTGGGATCTGTCTTAGAATTCGGTTTATGGAAGAAACCTTGAGGACAGAAGTCTGTGTAAAGACATGTCGGTCAACAAAAAGGATGAGGACATCCCTGAGACTCACGCTGGGAACTTTGGAAGCCTTGCAGCTCCTCGTGGCCAGAAGACTTTTCCTAATCTCCCAAGCAAAAACGGACGGATTGTCCCTTTTGTGCTGAACGATAGCGGAGATGACGGCGGGGGTGAGTAGTCGTGGTCTACTCCCACCGATTGTTTTTGGCTGCAGGAGGCCAGTAAGTCTGTAGCGGCTCAGGATCTTGCTGACGCAGCCTGTGGACACCTGGAGAGACACGCCTGACATGTAAGCTCATGACAAATGTTTGATTCAGACCTTTTTACAGCAAAGTACCCTCAGGATCCTGGAGATCTGGCTGGGCCGGACCCCCTCAGAGGCCAACTCCACCATTTTCCTCCTCTTGGAGTCCGGAAGAGGTCTCCCGTTGAGGAACGTCCCACCAAGCTGGTTCACACTGCTACCACCTTTTTATTTTTTTTATTTTTTTTTTTACAAAACACAAAGTATGTCCTTCACAACAGCAGAGTGTTCCATTCATAAAGAGGGTGGGGATTCTCAAAAACAGCAGTGCTCATGTCATATAAAGAATCTACGATTAGTGTTTCTTGAGTGGTTTCTTAAAAATTGCAGAGATATTGTGGCATATATTAGGTTTTTGATTGTTTTTTGCAGGATGTCCTGAAAAACAGCAGAGCAGAAGATATTTGATGCATTTGTCTTTGAAAACAGCAGTGTGCCCCAGGATCTATGATGAGCATGTGTGCAGTAAGTCCTAAAAAACAGCAGTTTCCTGAGGTTAAATTGACGTTTTTGATCACGCGTTTGGAGCATATCTTTAAAAACAGCATTGTTTTGGCATTAGGTCTTGAAAACAGCAGAGTGCTCCTTCATATAGACAATTTTTGATTAGCGTTTTTAGAGTAGGTCCCTAAAAACAGCAGACAGCTCCTGCCATATATCTTTGGCTAGTGTTTTTGTAGGAGCTTATTAAAGCAGCTGAAAGATATTTGACCGTCGGTTTTGCACTAGCTACTTAAAAACAGTACTCTTGTCATATAGAGGATATTTGGCTTGCATTTTTGTGGAAAATTCTCAAAAATAGCAGTGCTTATGTCATATATTTTTGATCAGTTCTTGCAGTGGGATTTTAAAAAGAGCAGAATGCTATAGTCTTATAGTGGGTTTTTGACTAGTGTTTTTTGCACTATAGCCTCTAAAACAACAGAACAGAGGATCTTTAACTAGCATTTTTGCAATAAGTCCTCCAAAACAGAAGAGTCCTTCCGTCATTTGAATAGTGTTTTCTATAGTTGGTTCTTAAAAAAACTGCCAAGTGTTTATGTAGATTTGATGGTCTTTGAGTCGTGTTTTTGGAGCATATCCTAAAAACAGCAGTGAAGAGGATGTCAGAATACTGTTTTTTCATTAGGTCTTTAAAAACAGCAGAGCGCTTTTTCATACAGACTATTTTTAATAGGCAATTTCACAGTAGGTCCTTAAAAACAGCAGATGGCTTCCGCCATATAGTGAATCTTTGACTAGTGTTGTTACAGTAGGTTCTTTAAAAACAGCTGAGTGTTTATGTGTAATTGATGGTTTTTGACTTGTGTTTTTGAAGCATATTTTAAAAAACAGCAGTGAACAGGATCTCCGAATATTGTTTTTACATTAGGTCTTTGAAAACTGCATAGGGCTCTTTTAATTTAGATTAATTTTGACACGCGTTTTCGCAGTATGTCCTTAAAACAGCAAATGGTTCCTGTCAGATAGACAATCTTTGAAAAAACATTATGTCATACAAAAGGTTTTTGACTGGTGTTTTTGCAGTAGGTTGTTAAAAACAGCTGATGTTGTTTGACTAGTGGTTTTACAGTAGGTCCTTAAAAACAGCACTGCTCATGACAATTATTTTTGATTACAGTAATCTCTTTGGAGTGAGTTTTCAAAAATAGCGGCGAGCTTATGTCATCTCGAGAATATTGGAAGTGTGTTTTTAAAGTAGTTTCTCAAAAACAGCAGAGTGCTTTTGTCGAATTTACGGTTTTTGACTTGTGGTTTTTAAAATCTTTACTGTAGTGTTTCTGAAGTAGGGGTTTAAAAAAACAGCAGATTCCTTTTGTCGTACAGTGGGTCTTTGGCTGGTAATTTCGCAGTGGGTTCTTAAAAACAGCTCGAAGATCTGTGACCAGCAGTTATGCACTTGGTCCTTAAAAACAGCTGAGTTCTTCTGTCATAATGAGAAATCTTTGGCTTGTGTTGTTACAGTAGGTTATTTAAAAACAGCTGAGTGTTTATGTGGAATTCATGGTTTTTGACTCGTGTTTTTGGAGCATATCCTAAAAAACAGCAGTGAAGAGGATCTCTGAATATTGTTTTTGCAGTAGGTCCTTAAAAACAGCACTGTTCATGTCATTTATTTTTGATTACAGTAATGTCTCTGGAGTGGGTTTTCAAAAATAGCGGCGAGCTTATGTCATCTCGAGAATATTTGAAGTGTGTTTTTACAGTAGTTTCTCAAAAACAACAAAGTGCTTTTGTCCAATTGACGGTTTTTGACTTGTGTTTTTTTTTATTTTATCTTTGCTATAGTGATTCTGAAGTAGGGGTTTAAAAAAAATAGCAGATTCCTTTTGTCATACAGTGGGTTTTTGGTTTGTAATTTCGCAGTGGGTTCTTAAAAACAGCTCGAAGATATGTGACCAGCAGTTATGCACTTGGTCCTTAAAAACAGCTGAGTTCTTCTGTCATAATGAGAAATCTTTGGCTTGTGTTGTTACAGTAGGTTATTTAAAAACAGCTGAGTGTTTATGTGGAATTCATGGTTTTTGACTCGTGTTTTTGGAGCATATCCTAAAAAACAGCAGTGAAGAGGATCTCTGAATATTGTTTTTGCATTAGGTCTTTGAAAACTGCATAGCGCTCTTTTCATATAGACTATTTTTGATAAGCGTTTTCACAGTATGTCCTTAAAACAGCAAATGGTTCCTCATGTCAGATAGACAATTTTTGAAAAAATAGCAGAGTCATTACGTCATACAAAATGTTTTCGACTGGTGTTTTTGCAGTAGGTTGTTAAAAACAGCTGAGGTTGTTTGACTAGCGGTTTTACAGTAGGTCCTTAAAAACAGCACTGCTCATGTCATTTATTTTTGATTACAGTTATGTGTCTGGAGTGGGTTTTCCAAAATAGCGGCGAGCTTATGTCGTCATCTCGAGAATATTTGAAGTGTGTTTTTAAAGTAGTTTCTCAAAAACAGCAAAGTGCTTTTGTCCAATTGACGGTTTTTGACTTGTGTTTTTTTTAATTTTATCTTTGCTATAGTGATTCTGAAGTAGGGGTTTAAAAAAAATAGCAGATTCCTTTTGTCATACAGTGGGTTTTTGGTTTGTAATTTCGCAGTGGGTTCTTAAAAACAGCTCGAAGATATGTGACCAGCAGTTATGCACTTGGTGCTTAAAAACAGCTGAGTGCTTCTGTCATAATGAGAAATATTTGACTTCTGTTGTTACAGTAGGTTATTTAAAAACAGCTGAGTGTTCATGTGGAAGTAATGGTTTTTGACTTGTGTTTTTGGAGCATGTCCTAAAAAACAGCAGTGAAGAGGATATCCGAATATTGTTTTTGCATTGGGTCTTTGAAAACTGCATAGCGCTCTTTTCATATAGCTCTTTCATATAGACTATTTTTGATAAGCGTTTTCACAGTATGTCCTTAAAACAGCAAATGGTTCCTGTCAGATAAACAATCTCTGAAAAAACTGCAGAGTCATTACGTCATACAAAATGTTTTCGACTGGTGTTTTTGCAGTAGGTTGTAAAAAACAGCTGAGGTTGTTTGACTAGCGGTTTTACAGTAGGTCCTTAAAAACAGCACTGCTCATGTAATTTATTTTTGATTACAGTAATGTTTCTGGAGTGGGTTTTCAAAAATAGCGGCGAGCTTATGTCATCTCGAGAATATTTGAAGTGTGTTTTTAAAGTAGTTTCTCAAAAACAGCAAAGTGCTTTTGTCCAATTGACGGTTTTTGACTTGTGTTTTTTTTTAAATCTTTGCTATAGTGATTCTGAGGTAGGGGATTAAAAAAACAGCAGATTCCTTTTGTCATACAGTGGGTTTTTGGTACGTAATTTCGCAGTGGGTTCTTAAAAACAGCTCGAAGATATGTGACCAGCAGTTATGCACTTGGTCCTTAAAAACAGCTGAGTGCTTCTGTCATAATGAGAAATCTTTGGCTCTGGAGTGGGTTTTCAAAAATAGCGGCGAGCTTATGTCATCTCGAGAATATTTGAAGTGTGTTTTTAAAGTAGTTTCTCAAAAACAGCAAAGTGCTTTGGTCGAATTGACGGTTTTTGACTTGTTTTTTGAAAGTCTTTGATATAGTGTTTCTGAAGTTTTTAAAAACAGCATAGTCCTTATGTCAGAGAGCGGGTTTGTAGTAGGTTACAGCTGAAAGATCTTTGACTCGGTCCTTAAAAACATGCCATATAGAGAAATCTTTGGCTAGTGTTTTTGCAGTAAGTCTTCAAAAATAGCCCTTGTGTTGCTGCAATAGACCCTTAAAAACAGCAGCACATCTGCTCTTTTCATTTACAGGATTTTTGACTATGTTTTTGTTTTGTTTTGCAGAAGATCCTCAAAAACAGCAACAGGCTCCTCCCATATAGATGATCTTTGACGAGCTTCTTTTGCAGTTTTATCGAAATAAGCACACGTACTGACCTTGATTTGTCTGCTCAAAATGTGTGCCACACATGTCCTCGTCCAGCAGTCCAACGAGCACACCTTGCAGGTAAACGCTTCAGGTGACTTGTGGCGTGCGTGTCGTGGCTCTGAGGTCATTTATAAGCTGGCTGGCGTGGGAGCTGTGGCTTGTAATGTCAACATTGGCTTCAAGAGGCTTTCATATTAGATGATGTGCTTCCCATTGGCTTTACAAACAAGAGACTTTTCCCACTCTAAAATCAGACAGCTAAAATGACAACAGTAATAATTAGATTTATATTCAATTTTGTTCAGCACATGTTTTATTGAAAAAACTTGAATAACGACGTAGAATGACGTGTTTGTGTGGAATAAGTGCGTGGGAATGGGTCTTAAAAGAGCTTTATTGAGGGTTCCATGCGCCAATGGTGTGTTCGCGTACCTTGAAGATGTTGTTTTTCCTAGAAACGCTCGACCAAACGATATATATACGGTTGCGCACTTATGCATCAATTGCAACTTTGAGAAAAGGTTGGTCACCAGGGCGCCCTTGCGGGATGAAGACTCTCTCTTCCATAAAGCAAACACGTGCAATGCGAGGGCCATATGGTGAAGTGCTTTTTGATCAATCGTAAATCCATCCCAGGGTGCTTTTATTACATTTTCTCTCAAAGAGACAAAAAAAACGGAGGACAGGAGAAGGAGGAGGGGGGCCACCACCAGGAGGGACGCTGGGGGCCACACATCGCCCTCACAGATGTTGCTTGGGCAGCTTACAGATAAAATGTGCAGTAAACGTCCCAAAGGGGAATATTTGACGAGCAAATATTAGTCCATGTGGCTTCAGACAACACAGACGCACGGCGCAGCCTTTGGGTCTGTTTGATGACTAATTGAATATCATTAGTGCGCCACGCAAGGCAGCCAATGAGGGCAGGAGATGATTTAAAAATGCCATATGCTCCAAATTATACATTAACCACCACTGAGTGGACAGTAATACGCAATGTGTGCAATAGTGGCGCTCGGTCTGGGTCTCTTTGACGACCACTGCAGCACAAATAAACCAACCAATTGTGTGTATTACAGCGAGCTCCATGCTGTCATTGATTTATTATGTTTTACTGCGTGGAGTGTGTGAGGCAAATAGCACTAACGTGGTCTTGTGTGCTTTAGAACGCGCCACTTAATCTGTGCGTAAATGCCGCTCAAGATCAATTTTGATGCACTTTAAGGGGCTCCTGAAACCCCCCAAATACGAATATATAGAAATGACACATGTCAGATCATTGTTTGGGGTGTTTTACACCTGAATCCTGCTTAAATGTGACCATTAAGTGATGGGAAACGTGAGGAAATCATCCGCGTAAAAGCGCACTAATTAACGTGAGCCGCGCGCAAAAAGGCTCCTTATGCTGCACCTTGGCTCGCACTCACAAGCATATGCCAGAAATACATATGGGTTTATTTATGTTGTCTGCTGTTTCTATAGCAACATATTCTCTATTTGTGCAATTTGATAGGCATAAATGTCATTAATTATATTTTGGAACAATAATGCTTGTTTTTATGCGATTCTGGCAACATTTTTTTTTTACTGATGATATATTTTCTACCATAAAAGACAATTTCTGAATAAACTAAACAAACTAAAAATTTTAACTAAGAAAATGCCATTTATTGCTGTGTACCTATGTAAACATGTTTTTTTTGATACTGTTAGACATATAAGATAAGAATAAGAATATTGTTGAAAATCTGTCATCATTGATATAATTCTTATGATGTTCCCAGTTCGGTCATATTAGAATAATATGCAGTATATCACATGCCATTTTATGTATTTATTTTAAGGCAAAGTACGCTTGCTTTTACAGGGCTAAATAAATATTTCAAATTAAAATGTAAACTCCAAAACACCTTCAGAAGTAATTTCTAAATAAAATAAAAATAAAACATTAAAAAAATGTACACATCGAATACCATTTAGCTTTTTCTATGTTGGTGTTGAGAATACAATTAAAGGAAAAACATGTTAAAAGTAATATGACAATTAACCATGTATTCATAAAGGCTTTTTAAAACTTTCTAAATGCTGACTTTTCACTTACATTGGAGTACAACATCTCCTCCTCACTTAAAAAAACCCCATTTAATTTAATAATGCTTGTGGGAACTCCTCGTTGGTAAAATAATAATAATAAAAAAACAGGTTTTAATCATATAAAACATGTGAAGGTATTTATCTTGGCAATATTTAGAGCGTCTCCCCTGAGTATCAATGTTCCTTTCACACACAAAACTCCACATTCCCATCTGGAAGCTGTTTTTTTTTTTTTTTTTTTTTTTTTTTTTTTACAAAATATATATTTGTTTAAAATACGCTGATTGCTGACATCGGCACTTCTTTTCAAATGGGGACTTGCACGTTAACACGACAGCAGTCATAAAATACCGACAAATCCAGTTTAAAAGTGGAATTTTAGACGAAGCAACACCAAACTGATAGCTGGCGTTGTTTACTTTTCATGTTACAACAATTATTATGTCGATTGTCTGACTCGTGTTGCTTATTAGTAGAATCGCCGTGTATCCCACAGTCCGTGAACGCTGCATTAGCCGGGGTCATGCTATGCTGACGTGTCACGCACGAAAACCCGGAAGTAGTTTATTGACCGCCTCCATTCACTCCCATACATTGTGGGCGGAAGTGACGACATGTGTATATGTCACGGTGTGCTTCCGGTATAACGTGTGTGTTGACCAGCCTTCAGCCTTTTTCTCTTGGCTTTCTGGAAGACCAGCGACTGGCTCAGTGTCCCACATCTTTTTTTTTTTTTTGCCTTCTCTCTTGCGGCGTCACTCAAACCTCCGAACCCGGTGAACATGGCATCTGTTTCGGCTCCATCCCAGACATCCTCGGCTGCCTCTGCAGCGCTCCAGAGGGGGATAGTTAAGATGGTAAGACGCCCCCCCCCTCCCTCATGTGTAGACGTGTGACTTCTAGTTAGCAGGCTAGCTCGGCGACACTTGCATATATATACTTGACTTATAGACAGTCATTATTTACAATAATATGACAGCTCATGTCACGTTTCGCCCGCGCATGCTGGCGTCACGAACAGCATCCAAAGTGAACCTAATAGCCACAACTAGCTAATATTAGCTAGTCTGCTATCAGGCTACATGCATCTGCTGGACGGTTTTAAAAGTGGATAAAACTATCCAACATGTACATTATCAGGTGGTGAGCAACTGTGCAAATATATGCAGGATATATCTTACTTATAGAAATGTTGCTAATACAGTTATTTCAAAGCGAATTGTAAAAAAAAAGTGGCATGTTGGGTAACCTCATGCTAGCTGCAACAGATGTGAGCTTTCCCAACTGACTGAAGCGAGTTAGTGAGTGGTGAACTTTGAACTTTTCACCACTTTACTCCACTTTTTACCACTTCACTTGTGTTTTTTTGCCCGGGTGGAGTGGAGCAGGACACATTAGCCTAGCCTCGGGTAATCAGCTAGCATGTTAAGACCAAAAAAAGGCATCTTACGGCTGTAATCAATCAATCAATCAATCAATGTTTACTTATATAGCCCTAAATCACTAGGTCTAGCTCCAGCCTATCTTGTCGATTGTATTGTACCATATGTCCCGGCAAGAAATCTGCGTTCAAAGAACTCCAGCTTATTAGTGACTCCCAGAGCCCAAAAAAAGTCTGCGGGCTATAGAGCGTTTTCTATTCGGGCTCCAGTACTATGGAATGCCCTCCCGGTAACAGTTAGAGATGCTACCTCAGTAGAACCATTTAAGTCCCATCTTAAAACTCATTTGTATACTCTAGCCTTTAAATTGACCCCCTTATTAGACCAGTTGATCTGCCATTTCTTTTCTTTTCGCCTCTGCCCCCCTCTCCCTTGTGGAAGGGGAGTTACACAGGTCCGGTGGCCATGGATGAAGTGCTGGCTGTCCAGAGTCGGGACCCGGGGTGGACCGCTCGCCTGTGCATCGGTTGGGGACATCTCTGCGCTGCTGACCCGTCTCCGCTCGGGATGGTTTCCTGCTGGCCCCACTATAGACTGGACTCTCACTATTATGTTGGATCCACTGTGAACCGGACTTTCGCTGATATGTTGGATCCACTATGGACTGGACTTTCACAATATTATGTCAGACCCACTCGACACCCATTGCTTTCGGTCTCCCCTAGAGGGGGTGGGGGGTTACCCACATATGCGGTCCTCTCCAAGGTTTCTCATAGTCATTCACATCAATGTCCCATTGGGGTGAGTTTTTCCCTTGCCCTTATGTGGGCTCTGTACCGAGGATGTCGTTGTGGCTTGTGCAGCCCTTTGAGACACTTGGGATTTAGGGCTATATAAATAAACATTGATTGATTGATTGAATCACGAGTGTCTCAAAGGGCTGCACAAGCCACAACGACTTCCTCGGCTCAGATCCCACATCAGGGCAAAGAAGAACTCAACCCAATGGGACAATGAGAAACCTTGGAGGGGACCGCAGATGTGGGGACCCCCCACACCCTGGGTGACCGGTGCAATGGTCGCCCAGGGGGATCTAGCATAATATTGTGAGAGTCCAGTCCATAGTGGATCTAACATAATAGTGAGAGTCCAGTCCATAGAGGGGCCAGCAGGAGACCATCCCGAGCGGAGACAGGTCAGCAGCGCAGATACGTCCCCAACCGATGCACAGACGTGCGGTCCTCCCCGGGTCCCGACTTTGGACAGCCAGCGCTTCATTCCATTGTCACCGAACCAGTGCCCCCCCCCCCACACACACACACACACACACAAAGGAGAGGGGGGCAGAGCAGAAAAGAAACGGCAGATCAACTGGTCTAAAAGGGGGTCTATTTAAACATTTTCATTTCAAAAAAAGAACGGCCGAGTACTACTTTTATTTTTTTTCAGCCCTCGTCATCACTCACTCCTACCTGCTCATAACCTTAGCATCATTTTGAAAGAGAGCTAATCCAATCAATCAATCAATGTTTATTTATTTAGCCCTAAATCACAAGTGTCTCAAAGGGCTGCACAAGCCACAACGACATCCTCTGTTCAGATCCCAAAGGATGGTGATTAGTTTTTATCTCCCTCCCATCTTAGATCAACAATGAAGCCCCCCTCTGGATAATAGTTGTTTGCACAGATCCACACAATGCCAGGGTTGTCACCCTCTTGACAGATTGTCTCCGTAGCAACAAGCACATCCTCGCCTCTCTCCTCAAGCTCTTATTATTATTGTCGTTGATTTCCCTCCCTCCCCAGGTCCTTTCGGGCTGCGCCATCATCGTAAGGGGTCAGCCTCGAGGTGGTCCGCCTCCGGAACGTCAGATCAATCTCAGCAACATCCGAGCGGGCGCCATGGCAAGACGAGCCGCTCAGAGCCAGCCCGACACCAAGGACACCCCCGACGAGGTGGGATCTTGTTTGTTGACAAGAAGAGGATGGGATAATTATGATGTTTACGTGGCCGTTTTAGCCACAATCACTTAATATAGTTAGATTAACAACAATACGCTGCCAGGTTGGGAGTTTTCAACAATGTCTTGATGGTAGACACCACCATTTTTGCCTGTTGTTGTTCTGTATGAATGTGGAATCAACCTGGCAATTTTTCTGTAGGTTGTAACAGAGTCAGGAACGCAGTTGTATGATTATACGTTACAACGTTCCACTTGATTTTGTGTGAAAGGCACAATCCAACTTGCTTATATCACCTCGGATTTCCACTGAACGCGGAACGTCATCACCACGGGCGGTGATGTTCCGCATCCCTGCGCTAAATATACGCTGAGCTTCTATTGTTGCCGGTCGCTGCAACAAATCTGTTCAATTTAGCTACAATCTGCTAATATGCTTGTGTTGGACAGAAAGTCATGCACAAACACAAAATGAATTATCCGCTGTATTTTCAAAATAAAATACTCTGTTTTCAATGCCGATCTAATTTACTCTTCAAACTTCATAATGGACTTAAAGTCAATAGCTCGGTTGGTAGAGTGGCCGTGCCAGCAACTTGAGGGTTCTAGGTTTGATCCCAGCTTCTGCCATCCTAGTCACTGCCGTTGTGTCCTTGGGCAAGACACTTTACCCACCTGCTCCCAGTGCCACCCACACTGGTTTAAATGTAACTTAGATATTGGGTTTCACTATGTAAAGCGCTTTGAGTCACTAGAGAAAAAGCGCTATATAAATATAATTCACTTCACTTCACTATTTCACAGATTTTTTTTAGACGTAATATCACCTCGTTGACACAAATGGATGAGAACATGCTGGTTCTGGAGGTTTTAAAATTAACGAATCATATACAGGCATATCTTGGACAGCTATATGGGGATATGAGGACCTGTGTCAAATACAAGTTGATACGGAAGCGGGGTAAGTAGGGGAGTGTGTGCAACACAATAAACTGTTTGTGGTGCACTTTACTACAACTCCCCTTTTCACGTAATCGCGAGATCTCTTAAAAGTCTGTGCTATTTTACTGCACGACGTAGCTGCAACTGAACGGTGGTGGGGGTAGCCGGACTCAGTTCAGTGGCGTGGCCATTCAGCTGCTGTTCCGCATCCAGTGGAAATCCGGGGTTAGAGGCCACTGTTGGATGTAAGTTTCAGCATTATCTTAATGAAATCGACTTAAAGGACTATTGTGGTTATTGTTGCAGCCGTGGGCCTTTCAAGCCAGAGAGTTCCTCAGGAAGAAGCTGATTGGCAAAGAGGTGTGCTTCACCGTGGAGATCAAGACCGCTCAGGGCCGGGAGTACGGCATGGTCTACCTGGGGAAAGGTGAGTACGTCCGGCCTTACGTGGCTAAAATAAACACACACACATGCAAAGCCTTAGCTTTGGTTGACTCCATAGTCTCCGTTTGACTGCAGTGCTCCTTTTTTCTTTACAGTATTACTGATTTTTGTCGAGTAACAATTAGGGTTGCGTGATTTAGGCGATATGCATACATATAAATAAATAAATGGGTTATACTTGTATAGCGCTTTTCTACCTTCAAGGTACTTAAAGCGCTTTGACATCATTTCCACATTCACCCATTCACACACACATTCACACACTGATGGCGGGAGCTGCTATGCAAGGCACTAACCAGCACCCATCAGGAGCAAGGGGTGAAGTGTCTTGCCCAAGGACACAACGGACGTGACTAGGATGGTAGAAGGTGGGGATTGAACCCCAGTAACCAGCAACCCTCCGATTGCTGGCACGGCCACGATATAAATTTGTCCGACGATGGAGTCTTTAATACTATAATGCATGTTGATGACTAATTCTAGCTGTGTCCTGCTAATTTGAAAAAGCGACAACTTGGGGCGGCATAGCTCGGTTGGTAGAGTGGCCGTGCCAGCAACCTGAGGGTTCCAGGTTAGATTCCCGCTTTCGCCATCCTGGTCACTGCCATTGTGTCCTTTGGCAAGACACTTTGCCCACCTGCTCCCAGTGCCACCCACACTGGTTTAAATGTAACTTAGATATTGGGTTTCACTATGTAAAGCGCTTTGAGTCACTAGAGAAAAACGCTATATAAATATAATTCACTTCACGTCAACTGAGCGACCAAGCCATGTAGCATTCTCACTAGCAGCTAACAACCCTCCACAGTCCAAGTCCATAATCCTTGCCTCCATTGCAAATAAAGTAATCCTCGCCTCCATGGCGGCAAATAAAGTAAGTTTCTTCCAGTTATCATTATCACTGGAGAACAAGGACCAGCGAGACATGCCACACTTTAGACAAGAAGTCATGCTAACCGCTAAGCTAGAGCTCTTGAATGTAATGTAAACTGGTAGACGGTTCCATACAAATATCGATTGTAACAATACCAATTATAGTATCAGCACACGGTCAGTGATTAGATTGATATTTTTTGTATCACAAAATCTTTTTGTTATTATTTACAACCTCAGGAAATAAGTCACTGCATAGAGGAAGACTTGAGGGCAAAAGCCAAAGCCAATAGTAGTTTTTGCTTATGTTTATTTATTTTGCACTATTTTGCTCAAAATGTAATAAAAGGGAATACGAATTTGAATATTTGATTGCTATTGTTACACCACCATGCTGTGTTTTTGTCTGATTATAATTGTGATGAAAAAAATAAATAATTCAATGATGTAGAACATTTGAAGTATCAAACCGAGCTATACCGGGTGATAGAGTGGCCGTGCCAGCAACTTGAGGGTTCCAGGTTCGATCCCCGCTTCGACCATCCTAGTCACTGCCGTTGTGTCCTTGGGCAAGACACTTTACCCACCTGCTCCCAGTGTCACCCACACTGGTTTAAATGTAACTTAGATATTGGGTTTTCACTATGTAAAGCGCTTTGAGTCACTAGAGAAAAGCGATATATAAATATAATTCACAAAACTAATGTAAAGTATTGAAACAACAGAACAATAAGAGCGTATTACATTTTACCAGAAAGTAACCCGACATTAACAGTAAATTAACAAGTAGATTAATTTTAGTTTTGAGAAAATAATACAACTGGAAATGACACAGTTATTGCATTTTTCAGCGGCCAATTTAGGAGCCCTTGCAAACCTGTTTTTCAATGTTTCACAATCATTAATGTGCCGAATACTAAATCATGATATATATCATTATTGCAGGAGCCTGCAATATATATCATGTTATATTGTAGCACAAACCCCGTTTATGAGTTGGGAAATTGTGTTAGATGTAACTATAAAGGGAATACAATGATTTGCAAATCCTTTTCAACCCATATTCAATTGAATGCTCTACAAAGACAAGATATTTGATGTTCAAACTCATAAACTTTTTTTTTTTTTTTTTACAAATACCGGTAATTAACTTAGAATTTCATGGCTGCAACACGTGCCAAAGTAATTGGGAAAGGGCATGTTCACCACTGTGTTACATGGCCTTTCCTTTTAACAACACTCAGTAAATGTTTGGGAACTGAGGAGTCACATTTTTTTAAGCTTCTCAGGTGGAATTCTTTCCCATGCTTGCTTGATGTACAGCTTAAGTTGTTCAACAGTCCGGGGGTCTCCGTTGTGGTATTTTAGGCTTCATAATGCGCTACACATTTTCAATGGGAGACAGGTCTGGACTACAGGCCAGTCTAGTACCCGCACTCTTTTACTATGAAACCACGTTGATGTAACACGTGGCTTGGCATTGTCTTGCTGAAATAAGCAGGGGCGTCCATGGTAACGTTGCTTGGATGGCAACATATGTTGCTCCAAAACCTGTATGTACCTTTCAGCATTAATTACCCATGTCTTGGGCACTAATACACCCCCATACCATCACAGATGCTGACTTTTCAACTTTGCGCCTAGAACAATCCGGATGGTTCTTTTCCTCTTTGGTCCGGAGGACACGACATCCACAGTTTCCAAAAACAATTTGAAATGTGGACTCGTCAGACCACAGAACACTTTTCCACTTTGTATCAGTCCATCTTAGATGAGCTCAGGCCCAGTGAAGCCGACGGCGTTTCTGGGTGTTGTTGATAAAAGGTTTTCGCCTTGCATAGGAGAGTTTTAACTTGCACTTACAGATGTAGTGACCAACTGTAGTTACTGACAGTGGGTTTCTGAAATGTTCCTGAGCCCATGTGGTGATATCCTTTACACACTGGTGTCGCTTGTTGATGCAGTACAGCCTGAGGGATCGAAGGTCACGGGCTTAGCTGCTTGCGTGCAGTGATTTCTCCAGATTCTCTGAACCTTTTGATGATATTACAGACCGTAGATGGTGAAATCCCTAAATTCCTTGCAATATCTGGTTGAGAAAGGTTTTTCTTAAACCGTTCAACAATTTTCTCACGCATTTGTTGACAAAGTGGTGACCCTCGCCCCATCCTTGTTTGTGAATCACTGAGCATTTCATGGAATCTACTTTTATACCCAATAATGGCACCCACCTGTTCTCAATTTGCCTGTTCACCTGTGGGATGTTCCAAATAAGTGTTTGATGAGCATTCCTCAACTTTATCAGTATTTATTGCCACCTTTCCCAACTTCTTTGTCACGTGTTGCTGGCATCAAATTCTAAAGTTAATGATTATTTGCAAAAAAAAATGTTTATCAGTTTGAACATCAAATATGTTGTCTTTGTAGCATATTCAACTGAATATGGGTTGAAAATGATTTCCAAATCATTGTATTCCGTTTATATTTACATCTAACACAATTTCCCAACTCATATGGAAACAGGGTTTGTATTTCAGCGATGTCGCCCATCCCTATTAACAATAGTACAATAGTTTGTTTATGCGCTGTGTTCAGTATTGCATCATGGCTTATTTTTATGTATTTTTGCAGACATGAGCGGCGAGAACATCGCTGAGTCTCTGGTGAACGAGGGCTTCGCCACGGTGCGCAGGGAAGGAATTCGAGGGAACAAGTAAGAACTGTTCTTTTCACCGTCCTAAAGCCCCACTTAAGAACTTTCAGTTTTGGTTAATTTTGGCAGCGCGGTAGTGTTAAACGGTAGTGTTTTGCTTGACGGAAGACCACATTTCCCATGAGGACTAGCACATATCGTGTCAAACTAACATGGTGTCTGCTGTAATATTGGCACAAATATTACATCTCTAATGGCTATGCTGATGTTAAATAGCAGACACTATGAAGAAATTGATCTTGGATTGCGCTACAAACATGACGCTACTACCAGGAATGTATCGGGGCGCATGCAGGTCTGAAGCAAAAAAGACCGGCGGCAGAGTTTTTTCGAAGGAAGTAGTGTGGAACTGTGAACTATCAAGCTTGTGGCTGTTACCACACATATTTCAAATAGCTAACATAAACATTATCATTTTGATTTGAGCATCAAAATGTAATTACTAGTTTAGCAGAAACAGAGCTAAGTCAGCATCGGCAGAAATCCCTCATCTTTGAGCTCACGCCAGCAAGTGAAAACCAGGCCAATGTTGATCTTGACTTTTTTTTTTGTCACCTAAGACAAAACGTTTCGTTTCTTTGGTTATTTTGGAGCTTTGGCCATGATAGCAATAATTGCACGTAGGCGTTCTTCTTCCTTTTGTTTTCTGGCGGCATGCAGGCGTTCACATCGATTTCTGTCTTTTTTAACGACTTGTTAAAGAGGGGAGTGATGTATGTCGAAAAGCAAGTCAGGACATTTTGTAGTTTTTTGTGTACAAGGGTTCCTGCTACCCTCCTCAACTTTGCTAAGTGGCAGTGAGAGCGATACAGACCCTCTCAGGACATGACAGATTTGTCATTCAACTAGTTGTAAGTCGATGTATCATCCCAAAAGTTATGAATATATTTTATGAAGGTTGAAAAGTTACTTAGTGCTGCTTTAAGGGGGCTGTTTGAAACATTTACACAGATTCCTAGAGGGGATATCCCGCCCTATTGCGGCTTCTGATATGCAATGACGTAGTTACGTACGTATGTAACGTGCACGCGCATTAGCTTTAGGTGTTGTTAGCTACTAATAGCAATTTGGATAGCTAGCGTGAGCTGTCATTGAATGTATATTCTATCATAACAACAACATGACTGCAAATTGTTTGCTGCTTCTCTTGGATTGCTTTTGTCTGTGTTCACACGCTCACACACAAAGCATTTTATTTGGGCCGGCAAAAAAACTTGTAACATAAACTTTGTACTTGTGAAAAATATTGACAATTGTCTAACAAATGTGTTCTGTTAAAACCACTAATGGTAACATAACATAGCCGGTGGTGTTCTTGTCATATTTTTTGCTTTGAAAAACGTTACTGTGAGGAAGTTGCAAACAGCACCTTTTAATCGTGGAAAAACATGACATTTAAACAGAAAGGCACATAGAAGCAGCTTAACCAAAGTGCAAACACTTGTGTAATTTGGGATGTTGCGTGACTGCAGATTGATTCTCCTGTGTATAATTAGTGTTTTACATCCAAGCCCTATAATTACTTAGTGTATCGTTACTCGTTAGACAATACTGCAGTAGTGCACACACTGAAAAATATATTTCTTTGCTATTAAAGGAGAGCTTTCATATTACTAAAGTTGTGTGATTGTTAAAATGAGGCTCTGTGAGTCGACTTAAAGGAGATGCCGGGTATATGGCATTGTTTGGAAGGATGTTGTTTGAGGTAACTGCCTGTTACCTCCAATGTCCACGTGGTGGCAATACTGCTCTTTCCCTCTCTGACAGTCCATATTTGCACATCACCGTCAATTAATTCCTGTGTATCCTCCAGCATGAGACGGTTATTTTACATCGATTGTGTGCAATGACGCCCTACTAGCACCAGGAATGTACACGGTGCTTATTGCTTCACCACTTGGAAGATTGGCTCCAAAGTCCATTATCTGTTATCCACTGTGACTTTGTACACTGATGGATCATTATCTGCTTATGATCATCGTAGCGGTAATGATAGTCATGATGATGATGATGACGATTTTGGACACAGTAGCCCAACATGTGTTCACGAGCTGATTGTTCATTGGGGGAAATGCTCAGCGGTCATTTTGGAGCACTTCAGAACAGATATGTGATAGAGTCACAATATTAGAAACAATTTTATGTTTGATGCTCTGCTGCAGGTTGCAGCTTATATTGCTCACTCATACATGTTGTTGTCAAGATTCATGCATTATTTCTTAAAAAAGTATTGTAAAATATCAAAATATTTTTAAATTCTCTTAAGTCTTGTTTTTTTCCCACCCCAAGTTACCGTACGTAAAATGTTGTTTGTGAGCAGTTGTATGAAATAAAAAGATAAAGACATGTTTTTGCACTGAGGGCTGATACAAAAAATAGTATGATTGTTTTCAAATGTTCTTTTACTGTAAAAAACTGTAATTAGAACCAGGGGTGTCCCGATTAGGTGCTTAAATGATGACAATATATATCACGAAAGACATTAGGGGTGTGCAACTCTACCTCGATACATGGAATACGATACGATTCACTGACAATACTTTTCAAAACATTACGATTCAATGCGATACGATACAATTCGATGCTGATGGAAGCTTTGCATGGTAAAAAGAAAATGTATTATATCTATCATGTCAGATAGGTAAATGTCATGTGTTTGTTTTTTAAATAGATACTTAAAATTAATTAATTATGAGCAAATAGAAGTATCAACTTCAAGACATTGCAACCCATAAACTTAAGGAAAAGAAGATGTAAAAAAAAAAAAACCCTTTTGGAAAAGCTACCAGGTATTTACTGTTGTTTGGTCAGGTTGCAACAATTACATACAGAGAAAAACAAGCTGTGCATCAAGTAAAGGTGTTATAACATCACAGTAACACAAGTGCAAGTGCAAGATACATTTAAGTGCCACCACGTAAACTAAACAGCAGTGTTGGTGTAGAAGCTCAAATACTTGAATGCATTCAAATACATCTGTCATCATGACTTTCATAATGATTGTGAACAATAGGCAACATTCCAAAGAAAGTGCAGTTCCCCTTTATGTAGCGTTCACTTGATACTTTTGAAGATTAATTGTTCTGTTACAAACTTTTGTGTGGTCCATACATCCGTCCATCCATTTTCTATCGCTTGTCCCTCTTGGGGTTGCGGGGGTGCTGGAGCCTATCCCAGCTGCACGTAGGTGGAAGGCAGGGTTCACCCTGGACAAGTCACCACCTCATCGCAGGGTGTTTCTTGTTATTTGTAATTATTCCAAGCTGATTTGTTATGTGTATGCGAATGTGACAGCGTGTCATAATTTACGACGATCATTTGGATAAAAAAAATACCGGAAGCAGTATCATTAGTCCAGAATTTAGAAAGCGGTACTCCAATTAGAAAGCAGTACTAAAATATACCGGTACTCGGTATACATCCCTAATGAACAGTGTAGTAGTTGATGTGATTACCTTGCAGAGTTGTGTCTAAGTTGGGCCTGGAAGTCTTTCCAAATCAGTGTCTTTGTCTTGCCAGTTGATAGGTCTGCTAGTATTACCATCCCTAGCTCCCTCATCGCCGGTTTATTTGTCTTGATGCCATCACAATAGGTGGGTGCTCCGATTAGTCCTGTTGCCGCTAATTTACATTTTCACACTTTGCACTATGTTGTTACACTTTATGAAACATTTCTTACGTATTCTGATACATGCTAATTCAGCCAGGGCTCCGTGAAGCACGTCCATCCCGACGCTTAATGCCAGCTTCCCAGCTTTGTCTCTTCCTCCACATCTCCTCCGGTCTCTCCATCCGGACTTGGGTGTGGCGGAGCGCCAGCACCTCGTCTCCGGTGCAAACATGGCCGTAGCCAAAAGTTAGTGTCCAAAAGTTCACCAAAAAGCACAGCAGAAGTCCCGAAAGTACCCCACCTTGTTGCGCAGTTCTGAAAAGGCTCCGACCAAAGACATATCCAATGTAAATTAGCATCAAGTTAATGCATTTTTGTTATGTCGGAATGTCAAAGAAAAAATATTTTGTATCTCATTTAAGTTATATTGATGTATCTTTCTGTATGTTGAGTTGCACAGTGTTTTGAAGTAAAAACTCTTGATAGGCTCACCAATTGAGACAACCAAGTTATCCATCTGCATAGCTAGCAAGAATAGAAATTAGCGGGAGTAAAACAGACTGCTTGCATCAGAGTTCTTACAGTCCATCCAGAAAGTATTCACAGCGCTTCATTTTTTCCACATTTTGCCACGTTACAACCTTATTTCAAAATGGAATTAATTATTTTTTGTCCTCAAAATTCTAAAAACAATACCCCATAATGACAATGTGATTTTTTATTTTTATTTTGCAAATGTATCAAAACCCCCCCAAAAACACACGTATGTAAGTTTTTGCTCAATACTTTGTTGATGCACCTTTGGCAGCAATTACAGCCTCAAGTCTTTTTGAATACGACGCCACAAGTTTGGCACAACTATTTACGGTAGTTTGGTCCATTCCCCTTTGCCCCTTCCTCTTTGCAGCACCTCGCAAGGTACATCATATTGGATGGTAAGCGTTGGTTTTCATCCAGGATGTCTAGGTACATTGCTGCAATCTGATGGTGCTTCAGAGGTGCTGCAAAGCAGAATGGGTGAAGCTGCACAAAGATAGGTGTGCCAAGCTTGTGGCATTGTATTCGAAAAGGCTAGAGGCTGTAATTGCTGCCAAACATGCATCAACAAAGTATTGAGCAAAGGCTCGGAATATGTATGTACATGTGATTTTTAAAAATTTTTTAAATACATTTGCGAAATAAAATAAAAAAATGTTTTCACACTGTCATTATGGGGTATTTTCTGTAGAGTGAAGTGCTGTGAATACTTTCCGGATGCACTCTATATCGGACGTCTCAGATGCAGGCTGATGTAATCTAATACCTGTTTATTTATTTATTTTTTAGTGCTAAATCTTGGTGATATTTAGAGGTAACTAGCTTATGCAGCTAATGACATACTGAGCCAGTGAGCTGCTGCATCGCCTCTGAGTTGGTAAAAGATATGTATATAGTACTTGTATAGGAAGTTGTGGCCATGAACTGAAAACGTTGACATTCAAATTAGACCTGAAGACATCGCTAGGAAAACTCATATGCTTGTTTTTTTTCTTTTTTTTAACCTGAGTAGAGATTAAGATGAATTCTTAATCTAATCACAAATCTTGTGCTGAAAGATATAAACACCCTATCAGTTGGAATCCCAGTGAAAGCGAACAATGTACAGTAAGTGATTATTTAATTGTGTAGCACTTTGCAATACTGCTACATGATGCTTAGTGTTCGCTTGAGCTGGATCTGCTTATTAATCAATTCTAACACTCTTACCTTATCCTCCGTATATTCAGGCTCAAAAATATAAGGTTCTGGATCATAATTTGTCCTAAAGTAGTCGTTATTTGCCCTCATGAAGTCGGCCATAGTTAGCAAGTAGTTTTATTTTGTTGAAGTAAATAGTGAACGTTGCGCAATTCCTGTGAAAATAATGTGCCACCATAATGCTTAAAATGACAAAAACACCTAAATATTACATGGTAGTCTGAATGTGTCTGTTACTACATTACATATATACATACAGCATGTTTATACAACATTGATGGAGGTTTTTGTATGTTTTTTAGAGCACTTATTGGGGCAGAATAGATTGAATCAATCAATAAATCAGAATTTACGTATATAGCCCTTAATCACAAATGTCTCAAAGGGTTGCACACGCTACGACTCCACATTAGAAAAAACTCAACCCAATGGGAACAACGAGAGACTTAGGAAGGGACATACCCCCCGGGTGACCGGTGCAATGGATGCTGAGTGGATACGGTTAATAATGCGAGAGTCCAGTCCATAGTGGGCCCAGCAGGGGATCCTCTTGCATATAGACACGTTGGGGGCACCTCGATGTCACCGACTGATGCATAAGGAGTGATCCACCCCGGGTCCCGACTTCATGTGAAAGTCCAGTCCATTGTGAGGCGAGCAGGGGATCATCTTGAATGGAGACAAATGAGCAGCGCAGAGATATCACCAACTGATGCAAAGAGGAGTGGTCCATCCTGGGTCCGGACTTGGAACAGCTAGCGGATCCTCCGTGGTCACCTGATAACCTCTCCACACAGGAGAAGGGGGCACAGCAGAAAAGAGAGATACCAGACCAACTGGTCTAAAAAGGGTTCTATTTAAAGGCTAGAGTATGCAAATTACTACAATCTGGTGTGTTGGTCAGGTTTTGAGGCATGTAGATTTGGGTGTCATCAGCATAACAGTGAACACTAACACTGTATTTGCGTATGATATCACCTAGCGGCAGCATATAGATGCTGAAAAGTGCAATGCCAAGAACCAAATCCTGTGGAACTATGCATGTTACCTTAACATACTCCGAGGTCACATTGTTACGGGAGACGCCCTGCATCCTGCCAGTAAGACAGGAGTTAAACCAAGAATGCTCATTACCCTTATATTTCGGACTATAAGTCGCAGTTTTTTTCATAGTTTGGCCGTTTACTTAAGAGTTAGAATGCATTAATGGGAACAATTAAAAAAAAAATCATTTTTTAAGTTGCCCTTTAATTTTGATTTGACTTTGATGGATAATTTTGATGTTGATGATGATTTTTATCATTAATATTATTATTGTATTTCTCAATGTGCTGTGGTTGTGATGGATTGAAGATGTTGCGTCACACTGATTAAACACTTTCCCTTCTGTGTTTGTATCAGTCCAGATCAGGTCCGACTATGCGATATGGAGGACCAGGCCAAATCGTCCAAGAAGGGCATGTGGTCCGAAGGCGGTGGCGCACACACTATCCGGGACATGAAGTACACCATCGAGAACCCCCGCAACTTTGTTGACTCCTTGCATCAAAAGCCCATCAACGGTAAGGAATAAAAAAACAAGCGTCCAAAATCCCTGCTAGGATCTGTCATAAATGTGTAATTTGGCTGAGGACTCAGGCAAGTGGGAGGGAAGGAATGAGGCTAATGGCGCCCAGCAGATCAACCTTCAGCGGTTTATTCTTGCAAAGGTGTAATGTGCCGCTCAATGCTGTTAACAGCGGCTCAGTTCATTGCACCGACCTGCCAGCAAGCCAGCTAATGAACAAGAAAAGAGCCTCTTCATTGGCTTCTCTGGTGTTTTTAACCAGTCAAGGTGCTCGTAATGTAAAAAGTGCAATTTGAGAGCAAATGGACTTTGGCGTGGGTGACTCCCATATTAGTTTTTTTTTGTTGCTGCTTGTTTTAAATGCATCTCAGCGGTGCCACAATACTGAATTGTCCAAGATGTTGACTTGATGCTGGAATTTAGATGGTTTAAGTGTTTTTCTTTTCAGTAAGCCTGACTGTAGCTTTAATAATGCTAAACAGCTGTGTGTTTTTTTGACGGAGTTTGTCTTCAAGAAGTACGATCACAGGGTTTCCCAAGAATGGCAATATACCTGTGGCGGTAGGGGCGTGGCCAATATGTCATCGTTACATTATTTGCTATGGTGCATTTAAGTTTTAAGTACCAATGATTGTCACACACACACACACACACACACACACACACACACACACACTAGTGGTGAAATTTACCTCTGCATTTGACCCACCCCCTTGTTCACCCCCTGGGAGATGAGGGAAGCAGTACTCTTTAAAAATGCAAGAAAATGTATACATGAATATTATTAATTATTTACAATTGTTGCTTTTTAATGTTCAATGTAGGGCTGGGCGATATGGCCTTTTTTTAATATCGCGATATTTTAAGGCCATATCGCGATACACGATATATATCTCGATATTTTGCCTTAGCCTTGAATGAACACTTGATGCATATAATCACAGCAGTGTGATGATTCTATGTGTCTACATTAAAACATTCTTCTTCATACTGCATTAACATATGCTACTTTAAAACTTTCATGCAGAGAAGGAAATCACAACTAAAAAAAAAAAAATCAAAATTTTTTTCATACGGTGTTGATCTGGAAATGTTTGACTCGGCATTTTGATGGTGTGGGCGTGTGGCACCGAACGGAGATGTTGACATGCAGAGTAAGCACTCTTCATTCTCTAGCAGGTGACTTTTCAAATGATGCTACATATTAGCAGCAATGCTACTTTTTATAGCAACGCTTTTGCCCCACACTTGACAAATTACGGTTGTCTGTTCGACATATTCCCACTTGAAGCAAACCCCTGCCAGACGATGGACCCCCTGCTGTTTTTTGGGGGAATTAATTATTCCTTCATTTGTTACCAGATTCGCTCGCACCTTCTCGCTCTCGTATTACCACTCGCACGGCTGCGCTACCATCACAGCTAATTTTAGCCATGCTGCTACCTCTTTGCTGCGCGAGGGCGTATACGTATGTGACGTATGACGTGACAGTATGTGACGTGTGTAAGAAGGTGCGCTTGTCTGTCTGTGAGAAGGAGACACAGGAAAGAGCAAGGAGAGCCTGTAGTGTAATGCCAGCAGCTTAAAGCAACTGCGTGAGAACGTATACTCGAATATCACGATATAGTCATTTTCTATATCGCACAGACAAACCCGCGATATATCGCGTACCGGTATATCGATATATCGCCCAGCCCTAGTTCAATGTACTTTTATTTAAAAAACATTTTCCTAGAGATTTCTCCAATCCTTTAAGTCTCTCTGTCTTTATCAAAAACAACTGTCAACAAATGTAGCATCTATTTCTAATGTTATTGTAGACTGTACTTTTGTTTAGAGACTCTTTACTTCTGTCGCTCCATGTCCACGACTAAAAGCGAGTGGCAGAGAGCCTGACCTCTCCTTAAAAATTTGTCAGTGTCATCTCAAATTTTGAAGATCGCTGTCCGCGGGTATGACTCTAATATATTAAAGTACGTCCACATCACGGACATGCTGCCTCCGATCCAAACAACCCTGTCCGTATGGCTTATGTCATCACAACAACCGCTTTCAGCAGCGCTGTTCCAGTGATCAAAGTACATCTTTTTTCGGTGGCCAAATTTCCTTTGCATTACTAGTCCGTAGTTCGCCAAAAATAAACTACCGGTATATATATCCATTCATGCTATAACGTAAAACGTAGCAACAATTGTAATGAAGAGGAGACTGTTTATTTGCTTCACAAATTAAAAGAACAGATCATTTTGAAATGTATTGATGGTAGAAAAAAATAAACTGAGATTTGTTTAAGAAGGTACCTGAGGAAATGTAAAATGCCGGATTCATTCGGACTCCCGAACAAAATACGAACGAAATGAAAGAGAATGAATAATAAAAGCGTACAAAAACCTCTTCATGCTGCACATTTTTTTAATGTTATCGGATTTATATGTTTGACATTATAATTCCTCATATCAGCCCAAAAAATATCGTGCACCCCAAGTTAGAACATCAAAGTCACTTTTGCATAATAGACGACTAACACCACGCTCCCCCACATCCTTTCTCCTGCAGCCATCATCGAGCACGTGCGTGACGGCAGCGTTGTCCGTGCCCTGCTGCTGCCCGACTACTACCTGGTCACCGTCATGCTGTCTGGAGTCAAGGTAACCTTAGCGCTATTAGCAGCACAAACAAATGTCCTAACTTCTAAAACACTTGTTATATAACGGCACACTTCTGATGCTCCTTTGCTTATTCCACTGCTGCAAAGTTTCCCCCATTAATCGATTTGACAAAATCTCGAAGACCCTCACTTGAAGATATTACTTTGCTGTTAGAGGTCTTGTCATATTTCTTTCCTTTGTCTGTTTGCCTGCTGTTTTGCAAGGTGACATCTACTTGAAACGGCTGCGCTTAAGCTGCAAATGAACGATAAACACTTGAGCTTTGCTTTCTCAATGGTACCCCTCCCATTCCCCCAGTGTCCCACGTTTAAGCGGGAAGCAGAAGGCACAGAGACGCCAGAGCCGTTTGCGGCTGAGGCAAAGTTCTTCACAGAGTCCCGTCTGCTGCAGAGAGACGTGCAGATCATTCTGGAGAGCTGCCCAAACCAGATCATACTGGGAACCATCCTACACCCGGTAAGACATGGCCTAAGCTTCCAATGTCTCAGGATTGATATTGCTCCTTTACCTAAATTTGTGCCAAAATGTTATGCTGTAGTTTTACAAAAAAAAAAAAAATCTACAAAACCTGTGTTTTCTGCACTTTTTCCCCCAGAATGGCAACATAACAGAGCTCCTGCTAAAGGAAGGCTTCGCCCGCTGCGTGGATTGGTCCATGGCCGTCTACACACAAGGAGCTGAGAAACTCAGAGCTGCTGAACGGTACTAAACTGTTTTTTTTTTTTAATTTACACATAAAAGGTAAATGGGTTATACAAAACCCAAAACCAGTGAAGTTGACACGTTGTGTAAATTGTAAATAAAAACAGAATACAATGATTTGCAAAACCTTTTCAACCAATATTCAATTGAATACACTGCAAAGACAAGATACTTAACATTCGAACTGGTAAACTTTGTTATTTTTTGCAAATTTGTAATTTGATGCCTGCAACAAAAAGCTGGCACAAGTGGCAAAAAAGACTGAGGAAGTTGAGGAACATCCCACAGGTGAACAGGCTAATTGGGAACAGGTGGTTGCCATGAGGGTCACCAGTTTGTGAACAAATGCGTGAGCAAATAGTCGAACAGTTTAAGAACAACATTTCTCAACAAGCTAATGCAAGGAATTTAGGGATTTCACAATCTACGGTCTGTAATATCATCTAAAGGTTCAGTGAATCTGGAGAAATCACTGCACGTAAGAAGCAATGCCCGTGACCTTCGATCCCTCAGGCGGTACTGCATCAAAAAACGACATCAGTGTGTAAAGGATATCACTACATGGGCTCAGGAACACTCCAGAAAACCACTGTCACAAACTACAGTTGGTCACTACATCTAGAGTGCAAGTTAAAACTGTACTATGCAAAGCAAAAGCCATTTATCAACAACACCTAGAAACGCCGCCGGCTTCGCTGGGCCCGAGCTCATCTAAGATGGACTGATGCAAAGTGTAAAAGTGTTCTGTGGTCTGACGAGTCCACATTTCAAATTGTTTTTGGAAACTGTGGGCATCGGTCCTCCAGACCAAAGAGGAAAAAAACACCCAGATTGTTCTAGGCGCAAAGTTCAAAAGCCAGCATCTGTGATGGTATGGGGGTGTATTAGTGTCCAAGGCATAGGTAACTTACACATCTGTGAAGGCACCATTAATGCTGAAAGGTACATACAGGATTTGGAGCAACATATGTTGCCATCCAAGCAAAGTGTTTTTCATGGACTGCTTATTTCAGCAAGACAATGCCAAGCCACATTTTGCACGTGTTACAACAACTTGGCTTCGTAGTAAAAGAGTGCGGGTACTAGACTGGCCTGCCTGTAGTCCAGACCTGTCTCCCATTGAAAATGTAGGGCGCATTATGAAGTGTAAAAATACGACAACAGAGACCCCGGACTGTTCAACAACTTAAGATGTACATCAAGCAAGAATGGGAAAGAATTCCACCTGAAAAGCTTCAGAAAATGGTCTCCTTAGTTCCCAAACGTTTACTGAGTGTTGTTTAAAGGGAAGGCGATGCCCCTGTGCCAACTTTTTCAATAGAAATGTTGTATTGATGTTTCACCATAACGCAAAGTTATTTATTCTCCGTATTTTCAGCTTTAAAAAGATACGATTGTTAATCCCTATTTGTCCGAAAATGGCTGTCTTTGTTGTCTGCTACCAAGTTTGACATGATAAGAACGCACAAGTTTGTTTCCGCAAGTAGGAGCACACATTTGTTGCCAGAAATCGGAAATGCACTGCCTTGGAAACGGAAATATATGCGCAGAGGAAAAAAGTTCCGGTAATGCATAAAATAATGAAAATACTGTAAATATTGTACCTTTTACAAATTGTGAAGAGCATTTGTGAACCGAAAGCAAAGTATAGCGCTAATATTTGTTGAAAGATTATCATCACACTTCAACATCTCTAAAATGTAAATGCTGCCTTTTTGCTCGGTCAACATTGCAAATAAAAATATGTTCTTAACCCTTGTGTAATGTTCATATTGTTGTTACTCAGCCAGCTAGCTGAGTAACAACAATATGAACGTTGCACAGAAATGTCTCTGCCAGTTTCTGCATCCCACAGGGATTCTTCTTTTGTGTTTCTGCACCTGCGGTTCCCACACAAGGTTGCAACATTGTTTGTCAACACTGTCTGCTCTCATTTTCTCGCACATTTGACCCTCTGATGTTCTGTGTACCTACACTCTGTCCTCCCCCTGTCTAGGCCTGCTGTGTGTGTGTGTGTGTGTGTGTGTGTGTGTTTGCTGTCCTTATAAATGGCCAACTCGCATAACTTACTACTATGCGTGTGTATGGTCAAATCTACCTAGCAACAGCGGTCGGTCCTTACAACTACAAAAGTGTTTTTTTTTTTTTTTTTTATAGTTTGTGTGTTTTGCATTCTGAAGTGAGGTTGCAACTCTTTACTCCCATCTAGTGCTAGATATATATTTCTTCATCATTGTAGCAATATTGGAAAGGGGGGCCCTCACAACCTACTGACCAAACGTGGGTCCACACAAAGTAGGCAAGACGTGTGTGGTACACAGAACATCAATTTCCACACTTCTATAGCCCCGGGTCCAGGGGACCCGGACATCTTATATGTAATAGAAATGTGTAGGGGGGGTGTATGGTGTGTGGTCATTAAATATGTATTCTGATATATGTTCTTCACAAAAAATGAGCCAAAGTCAGTGAGTCTCAGTTTGAAAAATTAATTAATTGTATCATTTTTGTTTTAATAAAAATCGAAAATGGGTCCCACAGACCCGAACACCACACAAGGGTTAATATTATGTTGTTGTTCTTAATAGATAGATTAATAAATTTATACAAACCCCGTTTCCATATGAGTTGGGAAATTGTGTTAGATGTAAATATAAACGGAATACAATGATTTGCAAATCATTTTCAACCCATATTCAGTTGAATATGCTACAAAGACAACATATTTGATGTTCAAACTGATAAACATTATTTTTTTTGCAAATAATCATTAACTTTAGAATTTGATGGCAGCAACACGTGACAAAGAAGTTGGGAAAGGTGGCAATAAATACTGATAAATTTGAGGAATGCTCATCAAACACTTATTTGGAACATCCCACAGGTGTGCAGGCTAATTGGGAACAGGTGGGTGCCATGATTGGGTATAAAACAGCTTCACAAGAAAGGATGGGGCGATGTACACCCCTTTGTCCACAACTGCGTGAGCAAATAGTCAAACAGTTTAAGAACAACGTTTCTCAAAGTGCAATTTAAGAAATTTAGGGATTTCAACATCTACGGTCTATAATATCATCAAAAGGTTCAGAGAATCTGGAGAAATTACTCCACGTAAGCGGCATGGGCGGAAACCAACATTGAATGACCGTGACCTTCGATCCCTCAGATGGCACTGTATCAAAAACCGACATAAATCTCTAAAGGATATCACCACATGGACTCAGGAACACTTCAGAAAACCATTGTCACTAAATACAGTTCGTCGCTACATCTGTAAGTGCAAGTTAAAGCTCTACTATGCAAAGCGAAAGCCATTTATCAACAACATCCAGAAACGCCGCCGGCTTCTCTGGGCCCGAGATCATCTAAGATGGACTCATGCAAAGTGGAAAAGTGTTCTGGGGTCTGATGAGTCCACATTTCAAATTGTTTTTGGAAATATTCGACATCGTGTCATCCGAACCAAAGGGAAAGCGAACCATCCAGACTGTTATCGACGCAAAGTTCAAAAGCCAGCATCTGTGATGGTATGGGGGTGCATTAGTGCCCAAGGCATGGGTAACTTACACATCTGTGAAGGCACCATTAATGCTGAAAGGTACATACAGGTTTTGGAACAACATATGCTGCCATCTAAGCGCCGTCTTTTTCATGGACGCCCCTGCTTATTTCAGCAAGACAATACCAAGCCACATTCAGCACGTGTTACAACAGCGTGGCTTCGTAAAAAAAGAGTGCGGCACGTTCCTGGCCCGCCTGCAGTTCAGACCTGTCTCCCATCGAAAATGTGTGGCGCATTATGAAGCGTAAAATACGACAGCGGAGACCTCGGACTGTTGAACCACTGAAGCTCTCCATAAAACAAGAATGGGAAAGAATTCCACTTTCAAAGCTTCAACAATTAGTTTCCTCAGTTCCCAATCGTTTGAGTGTTGTTAAAAGAAAAGGTGATGTAACACAGTGGTGAACATGCCCTTTCCCAACTACTTTGGCACATGTTGCAGCCATGAAATTCTAAGTTATTTATTATTTGCAAAAAAAAAAAAAGTTTATGAGTTTGAACATCAAATATCTTGTCTTTGTAGTGCATTCAATTGAATATAGGTTGAAAAGGATTTGCAAATCATTTTATTCCGTTTATATTTACATCTAACACAATTTCCCAACTCATATGGAAACGGGGTTTGTAAATACATGTAAACTAAGAAGTGAGGACGCTGTTGTTGCTAAATGTTTATACACCACATTACCCGTCGTATACACAAGAACCACACAAGTTCTGATTAGACAATTGACATGCGTATTTCAGCGTCGCTTGGAGACAAATTTGACTGGTGAAAATGAAACTGATTGGCTAAAATGTGTCATGAAGTTGCGAGGCTGCACATAACTTTGACGAGGTGGTGGCTTCCGGTGGGGGGTGGTACAAACTGACGTGATTGAGCTGTCCATGACGGCCATGATGCTTTAGAAATGCAGTGAAAAGCAAAACAAATGGTAAAAAGTAAGTGCATGTGCGCTGCACCTGTGGAGAGACCTGTACTGCAAATAACTTGTGCGTGCGTCTGTAATGGGGAGGGGGATCACTCTTTTCAGCAACTTTTGCAGAACATTTGGTGGTCTCTGCATGCAAATTTGTTGCATTTGAGGAAAGCACTTGCTTGCTTGGTCAGAATGAACAGATTATTGTAGCTCACTGGAACTTGCAGGCTGCATCAACATCAAAGGACAAAAGAGAATAATATAATATACTCTGAGGGTTAAGGTAACTTTAGTGAGTTCTAGTCTGCCTCTTACGAGTGTTTTGTTTTCTCCTTTAGGTCTGCTAAAGAGCGTAAAGTGCGCATGTGGAAGGACTATGTTGCACCCACAGCCAATTTGGACCAGAAGGACAGACAATTTGTAGCCAAGGTGAGGCCCTTATGTGTTTTTATTTTCCCTTTTTTTGTCAACACATCTCTCCTCTCGGCCCTAAGGTGACACCGCGCTGCTTTGTTTTAGATGAAAGCCGTTTTGAACACAGAAGTAAAAAACAGAACCACCAAATACATGAATAAAACCTGACCCCGTTTCCTTCCCCTGACACTTCTTATATTCATATAAACAATCCTTTCCTTTGGAGCTACGGAACAAAAGCTTTACTGCAACCTTGAAACGGTCCCCCTGTCCAATTAGGCCCAAAACGCTGGCTCATACTCCTAAAAGCCAAGAAGATATTAGCTTTGGAGGTTATTGCCCTGGGCCTTGGGGAGGGTAAAAAGTGTCCTTAATGCAGAGTACAGTGTGGAGAATGCACTCCCTCCTACTTGTCAGCACATATTAGCTTCAATCAAGGGAGATGGACACACCACCAAATCTAATTGTCAGGGTAAAATAATATTACAGCCTCACTGCAGTAGAAAAATATTTAACATCTTGAAAGTGCCGCCTCCCTTCTTTTTTATTTTATTTTTATTTTTTTCAAACTCTCCTAAATAAATTTGTGGCTTGCCTGCGGGTTACATAAAAGGTTGCTTTGAATGTGATCAAGAGCGCTCCTGCATAATGAGTGCACATACAAAAAAAGAGGGGAAAAGGTGCGATAAAACATTCATACTGTCGGCGTGAGTCGCTCTCTGATCTCCCAATGTGAGGCGAGGATGTGGGGAACATGTTAGGGAATGTTGGGTACTGAGCAAAGGAAGACTTAGGCGAGGAACTATACCTTCAAGTGTCTCGCTGCTTTAGGTACCACACCGCTGCAGGAGGGTGCCAACAACTGTGAGTCTTGTCTCGCTTATTTCTTCATTTTTTAAGTAAAAAGATAGATCTAGAGATCAATATTGATAAAGATCTATTTATATAGATATAGATATAGAAATAGACATAAAGACTGCAATGTGGGGCATGGAGAGCAGTAAATGGGGAGAGAAGGAGGAAGCAGGACGTGAAGTGTGTTCTACTTTGTAGTAAATAAGAGGAATTGTTTTTTCAAAATCCGTTTATAACCTTTTAGATTATGTTGCTAACAAACACAATCAAACCCTGGCAAAAACATAGCCTCTGTGGTAGAGTTAATAACATGTGCCATGTTCGTCTTGAGAGTTCCAAGCCAAAACAGACTCGGGCATGGCACACCATGCTGAGGGAAAGCACCTGCTGCACACCAAACTACCTAATAAGCTTCCATCACCCGAAAAACATGAAGTTGGTGAAGCTAAATGTCAATATGTGAGTTATTCACATTATTAAAAGTTAAAATGTGAGTTAACTTTTAAATGGAAGTCAACTGATATAACAAATATCCACTGTAAAAGACACTGCTTCTCAGAAAGTAAATTGAAGGACACTAAACTGTACACTATTGTTTTACACTTGTTACACGTGTTTACATTGTCACTTTACGTTCAATTGTAATTTTTTGTATATAAATTTATATTTGCTTGGCTGTTCCTGCACTATTATTTGCACTTAAAATACTAGTTTGTAGTAATAGATATGATTAGAACATTTTAGCATTATGTGTGTTCGATTACAGTAAGTGTGTTTATCTTAATTATTCCTGCCAATTGATTTGACGCATTATGGCATTTAGTCTTATTTTTTATTTTTTTGACATATACCACAATATCATACCGTGATAATATCGTAATGTGAGATTTTGATATCGTTACATACCTAACAGATTTGTGTGTGTGTATATAGATAGATATAAATAAATAAAGATACAATGCATCCGGAAAGTATTCACACGCTTTACTTTTCCACATTGTGCTATGTTACAGCCTTATTCCAGAATTTCTTAGCGTTGAGTTGCAAAAAGTTAGCAGACATCCATAGTTTAATTTCATTAAGACACGCCTCCAGCTGACTACAATCCGGCGTGTTGGTCAGCTTTAGGGGCATGTAGAGTTGGGTGTCATCAGCATAACAGTGACCTTAGACAAGTTGCCACCTCATCACAGGGCCAACATAGACAGACAACATTCACACTAACATTCACACACTAGGGCCAATTTTAGTGTTGCCAATCAACCTATCCCCAGGTGCATGTCTTTGTGAGGAAGCCGGAGTACCCGGAGGGAACCCACGCAGTCACGGGGAGAACATGCAAACTCCACACAGAAAGACCTTGAGCCCAGGAATCAAACTCGGGACCTTTTTATTGTGAAGCACCAGCCCCTAACCCCTGTACCATCGTGCTGCCCCTATATAAATCTAATCTATTATTATAACTCATAAAGTTGTGGTTGGATTTCACCAAAGCTTTTACCAAAGCTATCAGATTTGGGTCTGATCTGGATAATTTTTACGTTGCCATACAAGCTTCAACTTGTGCGTTCGTGCGCATGGAAACAGAGTTCCCTTTTTGTTTAATTTCATTTGATTCATTGATTGAGACTTTTATTAGTAGATTGCACAGTACAGTACATATTCTGTACAATTGACCAGTAACTGGTAACACCCGAATAAGTTTTTCAACTTGTTTAAGTCGGGGTCAACATTAATCATTTCATTATAAATGGTTCAAAAGGTTATGGGCACATTTTGATTAAACGTTCAGGGAATGTCAGAAAACAGCAAAAAAAACGGTGATTGCATTGTGGGGCTGATTCGGATCACCGTCTGGATTCAGGACTTATTTTCCATTGGGAGGTAGGGCCTGGTAATGGTCTGCCCTCTTTGAGTGCTTTCTAGTTTATATATGATCTTCCCTCCTAATACCGGTCAGAAGTGAATAAATATGTCTATATATTGATAAATGCTTTGTTCTGTGTGCACTTTAAATAGTGCCCCTTTTAATATGAAGTTAAGTCGAAAATAAATGAGTCTCCACCACCAGCACAACTGGGTCACCCGAGATGAAGAGAAGGTCAGGACGCGTAGGAGTCAGATATTAAAAAGTCACTTAAGGTGGAAGAGATAGATGAAAGAGGGGTCAATTGGTCCATGGCCCAGTTTTAAAGTCAAGAGGAGGAAGATGACTCCTACGTGTGGCTCAGATTTGCGAGCAGTCTTATTCAAGTACTTTTGGGTGACAAGTCATCGCAGTCCTGCACTGTGAGCTGCTGCAGATGTCATACAGGCGGTAGACTGAGGGTGGCAGTAGAGCGCCACCTCTTGGGAGTCTTCAGCAGAGACCGTGAGTCATGCTGGATACATATTTATCTCTGATGGCGGACACTTTGCAAAGACTTTCACCCGCTGTTGTCTCGACCACCATTTTGCGTCATCATAGTCAATCTGCATTTTGGCATCCCCTCCCCCTCTCTGATAATTAGCTGATGATAAAGGATTATTTACTTGTGCAGGCCACACAATGACCTTATTACCCCGGTGCAACAATGTGTAGTAGGATGTGTCATTACACTTCAAACCCTCTACCATGTGTCTACCACTCGTCCCAG
This sequence comes from Nerophis lumbriciformis, assembly GCF_033978685.3. Taxonomy (NCBI): domain Eukaryota; kingdom Metazoa; phylum Chordata; class Actinopteri; order Syngnathiformes; family Syngnathidae; genus Nerophis; species Nerophis lumbriciformis. The sequence continues at coordinate 49,859,295 of NC_084552.2, forward strand.
TGGTTACTCAATCGTGTATTTGGGTTGGGTGATTGTGATTTGCACAATTTGCTGTGACACAAAACTCAGTGTTAGTGCGCAGACAGGTCAAATTGAGCTTTTTGGTTGTTGTCATAAGAAGTGTGACATTATCTCTTTTTTTTTTTACCCTTATTTAACAACAGAACAGACATCAGTGGCCTAGTGGTTAGAGTGTCCGCCCTGAGATCGGTAGGTTCAAACCCCGGCCAAGTCATACCAAAGACTATAAAAATGGGACCCATTACCTCCCTGCTTGGCTCTTAGTATCAAGGGTTGGAATTAAATAAATGATAAATGGGTTGTACTTGTATAGCGCTTTTCTACCTTCAAGGTACTCAAAGCGCTTTGACACTACTTCCACATTTACCCATTCACACACACATTCACACACTGATGGAGGGAGCTGCCATGCAAGGCGCTACCAGCACCCATCAGGAGCAAGGGTGAAGTGTCTTGCTCAGGACACAACGGACATGACGAGGTTGGTACTAGGTGGGGATTGAACCAGGGACCCTCGGGTCACGCACGGCCACTCTTCCACTGCGCCACGCCGTCCCAATTGGGGGTTAAATCACCAAAATGATTCCCGGGCGCGGCCACCACTGCTGCTCACTGCTCCCCTCACCTCCCAGGAGGTGAACAAGAGGATGGGTCAAATGCAGAGGATACATTTCACCACACCTAGTGTGTGTGTGACCATCATTGGTACTTTAACTTAACTTTAATTACCGGTATTGATTAACTGGGGTTAATTTCATTTTGTGCAGCGGCTGATGAATGCCACTTCATTGTTGTTGTGTATTAACTTTGCGGTTACTTGTCATGGTGCTATTTTTTGGTTTGCACCGTAAGTAAAAATGTTGTGTTGTCTGAACAGTAGTGTCAAAATTGCTAGTGGCTATTGCTCGTAAATTCCTCACAAGTTCCTCTTACACTGCCATTTGCTGGATGGAATGGTAACTGCAAGTCAGTCAGTAAAATCATTACATATTGTGCGTCCCAATTTTTTTTTTTCAAGCCTATACAGATATCTTCCTGCTTCCCAAGAGGGGTTACTAATAACCGCTGACTTATTTCTAGAATATTTTCACTATTTCTTTGCGGCTGACTTTGAGACAGCTTCTTTCGTGGGTGCCTCCTTAGTCTCTCAAAACACTTGTTGTAGTGATGCAGGCGTTTCAGGTGGCTGATAAGGGTTGATGTGTTGGAACTCCATTTTTCCCCCTCCTTGTGAAATGTATGCACAACATTTAAAATGTCTTCCTCTGAAACAGTGAAGTCCCACATGATGGCCATGTTTGTTTTCAATGAATTCAGGGGAATTTTACGACAGGCCTTTTTGCAGCAAGGCAAAGGGAAGAGAAAAGCAGCGCTTGATTTGCTCACCCTAACTCACATTTTTTTTCTTCATCTGAGCTCTTTTTTAATCTTTTAAGATCTATCGAGATGATGTCATAATTCCTCATATCCGTTTGATAAATATCTATCTGATATTTATCATGCACCCCTAATTATATAATGTCATTGAGTGAGGGTGAGCAGATAGTGTCAAACTTTAATTTTAAAAAATGACTGCCAAATCCTTCTGCCGTGGTCAAATATTGACTGTGTTGGACCACCACAAATAATGTCGGGGAAATAGAAATAGACTTAGACTTAGACAAACTTTAATTATCCACAAGGGAAATTGTTCAACACAGTAGCTCAGTTACAATGACGGAAAGTGTAAGGATGGAAAGGACAATACAGGTATAAATAGACTAAATATAGCGATATAAAATATAACATATATACGGATATATACATAATATGTGTACAGTATATTATATATACTGATATATTATATTATGTCTATAACATATATACAGTATATACCAATGACCATGTACAATATTATAGTATATGTGACAGCAGCAGCATAAAATAGAGAGTAGATCCAGCAGAAAATAGACATTAAAAACAAAGAAGTAGCTGACATGTCAGGTGTCAGGTAATTGGCAGATATCATTTATTGCTGTATGGTGAGTGATTATACAGCTGGATGGATTAAATCCTGCTTATGTTAAAAAAGAATGGCTGTTGAACTGCTGCATGCAAAAGGGTGAACATTTGTCAAAACTTTAAGCCCAACTGTATTGGCTGGGCTATTGTTTTCTTGACAAATACACCACATGGCGGTGCTGTTATTAAACCCCATAAGTAAATAGACTTGAAAACTCTAATCCAGCTCAATGCGCTCCACAAAACCAAAGCACTGTCTTTTTAGAGAGATGACTGTGATACACAGGAAATTTGCTCAAGATTGGTTGAAAAACATGGCCGCCATCAAGCAACACGTTTTTGCAGGTGCACTGTCTATCTGTGTTGGCCCTGTGTTTAGGTGGAGACTTGTCCCGGGTGTACGCCGCCTTCCGCCCAAATGTAGCTGGGATAGGCTCCAGCACCCCCGCGACTCCGAGAGGTAAAAGCGGTAGAAACTGGATGGATGGATTATAAAACATGAGGATATCTGTATTACTTGCATGCTCGCATGTCGTTTGAAGCATTTTAAGCACAACCCATGGGGGGTGCCACAAATATGAAAATATGAGGACACCCTGTGTTGCAGTGGTTCATTTAGCTTTGATGTCCATAAACATACGTGTGGCCTACTTAAAAGCATTTCTGTTTGGGCACCTCCTCCTCTCCATCTCCACACCACACGGTGGTAACCCCAATCTGTCTTTTCAGCACAGGAGGGCCACGCACTTTTTTTTCTTTTTTGGACTGCCTCTCAATTTTTTTTACCCTCCCACTTCATTTGTATTCATGACTTTAAATGATGACTTTTCATCTCGGGGGAAGATTTGCATAATTTCCCCGCTAGACTTGTGACTCAAGTTATTTGGTCTCTAGGCGGGGGTCCCGCGTGGCGTGTTATGTTAATTTAGCGCCTTAGTCAGATAATGATATTTTTGACCAACATATCTGACCTGCTCGCAAAAAAGTACAACATTTGTGGTTTAATTGAGTAGAGGCTAGCTATGCAAATGAGCTAGCTTCTGTACATTGCTATCAGCGCTCAACTTCCAAGTTGTTGTAAGTCTCCAGGCGGCTTCCCAGACGCTGGAGTGACGAGCCATGGCCCCTTATTGATAGCTGAACCAATCCAGTAGGCTAATAATGCTGCGATTGCAAACTCAATTTACCTGGGGGCCGTTGGAGGATGAGTCTGTGTGAGAATGGGTTGCACAAAATATTGGAATAAAATAGCTCTTTACTGTCATTGCACTGAAAAAGTACAGTGAAATAAAATGTTCAGTGCAAACCCGTTCAAGAGCAGACATACATTGTACTGGGTAGACAGAACAGGAACACTGATGGATTGCCACAAGGGCGATGGCCTGTAAAAACAGTAGGAAAATGTAAACATGGGGGGAGGATGATTTAAAAAAAGTTGATCCCAGAGTAATGCTGCGTTCCATTTACCTTGGAATTTGTAAGTTGGAGCTTGGAATATCAAAGCTGAGTTGGGAGC